>NW_014578089.1:33294-41108 GCF_000485595.1 Priapulus caudatus | reverse complement strand
GATCGAATCGAGAGGCTAATATCGAGAACCGGATCGAATCGAGAGGCTTGTGTATCGTTACAGCCCTAATTTACATGATGCTGTGTATGAGGGATGAGCAGCATCGGTTCACGTTGCCGCCGTCGTGTGTTTCTCCCCGCAGGCGTGCTCGGCTGTACAGCTGCTCAAGTACGTGCTGAAGCTGGTCGAGAAAGAGGTCGCAGTCGCTGACGAGGTCCAGGCTCTCTTCACCGGCGAACTCAACCCTGTAGCGCCGAAAGCACAGAGGAAGGTGCCTGTACCCGACGGGTGAGTGACGGGGGCAGCGGTGGTGTGAGGGGGGAGGTAGCAGGCACAGAGGGCCTGAAGGTAGCAGCAGTGATGTGGTCACGCGAGGTGGAAGATGTTGGTGTGGCCGTGGGTGTCGGGTGGCGTGGTGCAGTGGTGCGTCCCTGTCGAAGTTGCATGCTGCCTAGGAGATGCTTTGTTGTGAGGTCAGGGTCAGGTCGCGATGCTACCGTATTGCAGGATTGGGCATGAGTTGTGCGGGTATCTTACTAGCTAAAATGGGAAAGATGAAATTAATTCGTAACACGGCAGTCGTATGTTTCCGTAGGCTGTTATTGCTGTGGCTCAAATAAGAGTGTCACCAACGGTGGATCAGGGATCGTGAGTCGAAAAATTTAATGGAGGTTCCACTCACACGATCTCAGCGCAGTGTTAACGTGAACATATATATGTGTTCTCTCGTTTCTTGTTGTTCTTCTTGTTGTTGTTCTCATTGTTCAGCGATGTTCTCTCGTTGTTTTCCAGCCTTGACCTTGACGCGCGTATCAACGACGCTCCATCCTCGAGCTCCTCCGAAGAGGAAGACCTTAAAGGTACGAATCTAAGAATGCATAATCCTAAGAACATTATATACATTCAGAGTAAACGCGAAAAATCTTGCCCGATAATTTTTCTCGCGAAGGTTTCAGTTGTACTCTCGGCAACACTGTACTCTACTACGCTCGGCGTTCAGAAGGCATGAGTCTTGGTCGTAAGGCCAAAACAAAATATAGGTGTGGTTACCGTTTCCCGACCGACCCTATTTATTCCCAGCTACCCTAAACATTTTATTGTCAATTTTCTTTAAAGTAAAAAAAAAAAAAATGAATTGGACAGTTCCTGCTTCAAAAAGCACAATGCACATCCTTCGGACATGGTTCGTAAATAAAATGTTTCAATAAAATAAAATGTTTTCCCTACCTACCTACCTACCCTATTTTTTTTTCGGCATGAAACGGTAACCACACCTATATTTTGTTTTGGCCTAACCGTATATAGACACAGATTTGTCGTTGTCCCTTGATGTAGCTTATGTTTGTTACAAACACGGTGTTATAACGGGGGTGCTTGCTTGTAGGGGTGATCTGTCTGATGGATTTTTAATTTAATTAATTTTTAATTAATTTTGTTTTATCGGTTAAATTGCTGCTTATACGTTTTTTTTTTCTCCCTATTCGTATTCGATGTGAGCAAACGCTAGCGATCATACGCTAGCCATAGGCAAGCTTTATGTCGTGATTCACTTATAATTGAAATCACCCAGTGTTTTTTTAACTAATTTTTTAACAGTTGTTTAACAATCTTATTTAGTATATAGAATTTGGAGGCATAGATTTAGTATGCTGTAGTTTAGTTAAATAAATGTTGAGCTTATTTTCTTGTAAAAAATTTACCATAACTTTTTTTATTTTATATATATTACTATGAATATAGAATTTATGCATAGTCAATTGAAGCACGGGCCGAGGGGAGATTTCCTATAAAGATTATTACTAGATTTAGACTAATGTTTTTATTCATGCCCGATGTAATACACATTAACGCTGGCACCGCCGCCGCATGCACCACAGCTCCGCTTTGCGCTGGTCTACAGTCGCGCATTCGCACGCAACACTACTACCTTCGCCGGCACGCAAGCCTATACGCGCTAGTTTCGCGCGACGCAGCATCGCACGCGATCGCAGCGACACGCACACACACATCAAAACAACGTGTTCTTGGGTGTACCTTACCTGTGTTAACTGCTCAGGTGTGGGCTCCACATAGTCCTTCCTATACTCAGCCTGGTCGAGGCCCATCCGCTTCCGGTCTGCTTCGCTCAGGAAGCTGCCCTCTGCAATCGACAAGCGTCGTTTAATCTATTGAATCGATTCGTAACTTTATAAGTAATCTTGTAATTGCGTATATGAATTTAATTAAAATATTTTAATTAAATTAATAATCTCATCAGACCAGTCACCTCCTACTTTAGCAGCACCCCGTTATAAACACTCTCGTGTTTGTACAAATCATTAAGCTACAATCAAGGGACACGACAAATTCGGTGTCTATATACGGTCTAGGCCAAAACAAATTAATATTTAGGGTGTGTGGTTTACGTTTATGCCGTTATACATAGGTGTAGTAGGTAGGTAACATTTTATTGTAGTGAAAATTTTATTTACGAACATGTCCGAAGATGTGCTTTTTGTTGCTGCTTTTTGAAGCAGGTAAGCTGTCCAATTCATTTTTTTTTTTTTAGCTGTTAAAGAATTTTGACAATAAAATGTTTAGGGTTCGCTGGGAATATTTTGGGTTCTGGTCGGGGATTTACTTCGGTACTTACCATCTTCCACCTTTTTTATTTTGTTTTGGTGCTTACGACCAAGACTCATGGCCCTTCTGAGCGAGCGAGTAGAGTTACGTGTTTGCCGAGAGTTATCACTTGAAGAACCTTCGCCAAGACATTCTCGGGCGAGACTTTCGCGTGTATCTGAATGTTATATTAACTGGTTTCGTTAGGATTATTTGTCATTCCGAGATGGTTCTTTGTTATAGCCGGTATACCGGTTATTTTTATCCGCCTGTATCTGGCGTTCCATAATTATGTTACACGTGTCTAGTCTCAATTTGAGAGTAGAACTCACGTAATGCGGTAATATACTTTACCATGATTTTGATAACAGCGAGTTTATTTTAAATACTTCCAACCTCAGACTAAACTTTGTGCCGGGCGGTTGGCCGGCGAGTTGTTTCCCTCAGTCTGCGACACACGACAGCGGAGTTTCATTACATATTCAGCAATTTGATTGGTTGGCTGTCGTATTAGGCTTACGCAGTCATTCAGCAAGTGCCGTTTCAATGAACTTTCAGCTCTAATGCCAGCGCGCGTTATACCCCATATATCCCATCAATTTTCCGCGGCGGAATGTGCTGGACCTTTGTGGAAAGACAGACCTCCCTGGTAGTCTTTTTTAGAAGAGGCACGTCAGGGCGAGTTAGCACGTAGCCAGCTAATCGTGAGATTGTCTCGTTAATATAAATGATGCAATAATCTATCTGTGTTAACCCGTTTCACGGATTAGCATTTGGTCGGTCTGTCGAGACGAAGGTGTTTTCAGACGGGACAAGTGCCCAATACACGCTACTTCGTCCGATGACGGTACAATTTTCATGTTAGTTTCAGTTTGATTTTTGTTTGATTGGCGCCGGCTCACTTCGTGGCACATTTTTAATTTGCTTATTATAGAATGTTAGGGCACTGATTTTGCATTTTTCTGTTAATACAGGATGAAAGCTGTCAGACTTTGACTCTGGACTCTGATTTTGACCATTAAAATAAAGGTGAACGGAGTCTTGCAGGGACATATGGTACTGGAACTTTATGTTGGAGTTGTCTATGGATTGATTTTACTCATACGTAGTAACTTGTAATACTCTATGAATATATTTCAGTCCCATTATATTATATGTGTACTCAGACTGATAAATATTGCAGTGTAATTGATTCTTTCATATTTGAAGTCTACTAAAATTAAGAGGATTGTACATCTGTACTGGATACTTTTTATTGAATTTTGATTTTTTCTTTTTATACTAGCATTCTTAATAGCATATATTTTTTCCTTTATCTACTACAAATTCGAAACCGCCATACCCATCAAATAGGCTATTTGTGGATAATCAAATTTTTTTTCGGCGGTGCATGAAACCAGGACTCCCCCTATGCATGGTGCTCGGCTTGCCTTCTTCGCCTACCGTCGTTGCCCGGAAAACGTCACAACTGTGCTTTCATATCTCTCCATTTTACTGCTATTGTCAAAAGGTTTTATACAAGAACTCCTGCACTTTCTTACGATTCTTACTTTAATGTTCGTCTTCTCTTCGAGGGGAGCTCGAGGATGGAGCGTTTCTCTTTTCCTTTTGTTGATGCGCGCGTCAAGGGTCAAGCTGGAAATACCAGCGATCTCTTGTAGTATCGATCTCGTTTTAACAATGGAGACAACAACATTAAGTACAAACATAGAATACTGAGTGGAGTAACACATAGTATATGTTCACGTTATAACACTCGCTGGTCGTGTGAGTCGAACCTTTCCGTAATTTTCGCTTCACGTCCCTGAGCACCTGTTGGTGACACTCTTATTTGGCCACAGCAATATTATTCAGCCCTTCGGAACTACGATTTTTTGCGGGTTACTCGTGAATTAATTTGCATTTTTTCCATTTCATAGCTAGTAGATACCCGCATAATCTTTCTTGCCAATCCTGCAATACGGTAATTCGCGACCTGACACTGACCTCACAACAAGCATTCCGTATGGAGCATTGTCAACTTCGACAGGGCGCACCACTGCACCACGCCACCGACACGCACTTGCCACACCAAATCTCTCCATCCTCGTCTTGTGACCACATCACTGCGTGTTACTTCAGTTTCCTCTGTTGCTGCTACCTCCCTCGTCACCTGCTGCCCCTTCATCACCTCTTATTTTGGTCAGGCAACTTCCTTGTGCTTTTCGGCACGGTGGTGAGTTTCGAGGTGAAGGGAGCTTGGATCTTGTCAGCGACTGCGACCTCCCTTCTCGACAAGATTCAGACGTACTTGAGCAGCTGTACAGTCGAGCCGTCTTGCGGGAGATACACACTCGCGCTGGCGGCAACGTGAACGTGCTGTCATCACTCATACTCGGATCATATTTATAAATATATATTTTTATCTATATACCGCGCCGGCCACGCACTTCACCTGCTACAATATGTCGTACCGCCGTCTTGACGCCTCGGGGCGGGGCCACCTTCGCCTCTACTCACCGCTGTGTCACCTACTGACCTCTCCGTACTCCAAAATCGTGTTCTACCCGCGATCGCACAGGGCGCCGCACTTCCGCCTGTCCGCCGCCGCGCGCTACTCACTCCGGCTTCTGCATCTCTAGGTTGCACTCTGAGGCGAGACGGGAGCTTGTCGACGAGCATGTCGGTCGTGATGTTCGGCGACTGAATAGCGCGCTCGCCCTCGACTCGGCCTTGAGAGGATTGGCTCGCGTACAGCTTCTCAAGGCACTTTGTTTTCTTGCTATCGTTTACTTCTTCGTCCTCTGGATTGTTATTTGTTCTGTGTCGGGCTATGGTTGCGTCACTTTCGGCCGGCATGACTTGTGCCGCAGCGTGTTTGAGGGTCGAGAGTCATCTTTTTTTGCTGCCTTTGGGACGAAGTGCAGAGGAAGACGTGTGGATTTTTTTCGCGTTCGTCTTTTCTTTCTTTCCTCCTATTCTTTTCAGTTTTATTCTGTCTGTTTTAATTCTTATGGTCGCTAACGATTCTCTGTTAGGATGTGTCATTTACGATGGTCACTTTTCGGGCCGCCAGCATGTTAGCCGCGTTTTCAGCTTGTCTGCTTCCCCTCCTTTTGTTTTTTCTTACGTGTCTTTTCCTTATTCTCTTGACGTGGTCTGGAGTTCTAGGCTGTCTTCGCCGCCCATTTCTCTTCTGCCCCTTTTTCCCGCTTCAGCGTAGAGAGAGAGACTGTCACGGGGAGCGTGTAATGATGGTCGCTGTATCGATGTCTTATTTTCGTTAGATGTCACTTTAACGATGTCATCTTCGGCGCGAGCATGTGCCGTAGGCATGTTCGTGGGTAGTGCCTGCATGCGTTACGTGCGCGGGAGAGAGACCGGCGGATCGACGTTTATAAGGCATTGTACCTCTCGTGACTATTACATTGTCCATAGTCAAGCATTCATGTTTGATTATAAACTTTATACCGCAATCGCCTCAATTTTTTGGATTGTTAACTAGTTGAAACTCTTATCAGGTAGAATTTGAGCGATACCATTTTAGTGCCGTTTAGTATCTTAACTTTTCATTGTAAAAACCATTGTCCACAATACGATTTTTACAATTATACACACAACACCATCACGGATCGCTTAGTCATTTTAACGATGAGTGTCGGTAAGAACTCGGTCCATTAGGGTATGATGTTATATACAACGGTCCGTTACGATGGTCGTCGAGAACGATCATTATGATGCGTATTACGATGCTTCAATTACGATGGTCCGTCGGAAGGCTTCGCGTTCGTTAGTTTGATGGTGTCATTAATGATGGAACTGAAACGACATTTAACGAGGGCAGTCGTGCCGTTACATGCTTGCTTAATTTCGCGTCGATATTAGCGGTCATATTAACCATTGAACTGTGCAGTACGTTTCTCACCTTTCTCGGTGTGAATGCTACACGCGGTTGGACCATCAACTTGCCATTGTGCTCCATATCTTACTTGCTAGATCAGAGTCTCCTGCTGGGTTTCGCCTTCGAAAAAATTACACAGTGCCGCTTACCATGTCTACACTTAAATGCCTGAATCTCATTCCGTCGAACGAGACCACGCCGGACGCCTCGACTGTCCCGGCGCTGTGGTCGGTTCCATTCACAACGCCGCTCAGGAGGTCTCGCTGTGAGCGCTGCATGTAACGAGCTCGGGCAGAAACTCCTCGCCAAGATCCCTAGCGGCCAGCCGGGATTACTCAATGGACTTAGCCATCGGCGCTGTCTGGCGACGGGAAGTGTTCGCCTCCCACCAGCGTTTCGTGAGTACGTTCTCCAGCTTCGAATCGCACTGCAAGCGCTTACGAGACATCTCGCTGAGCAATTTAATCACCGCTATGACAACTGTCTGGCAACTCGACACTGTTCAACGCATTAGGGAATGGACCAGTTAGGCACTCAGCGGTAGGTTGCATACTCTTCCGCCGCATGTAACATGTATGGTAACAGCTGGTTGGCTGTGTGGTCTCGTCTGCTGCCGGGTACGCACTAAGGCGAGGCTTGATCTTGCTGATACTCGAGCCTAGGCGACGACTCGTCACGCGAACACTGAGTGTGCTCACACCACACTCGCTTGTCATCACATGACTACACGTGACCCGTCTATCATTAGCCCTCCTTGCGTTTTCGGAGGTACAATATTGCGTTTGGCTCTTGTGCTCACTGTTTGCTGTGTCCCCGCTGGAATTTCTGTGCAGGGATTTTGCTGCGAACTTCATTTATGCCTGCCGACTTTATATCTTATGCTGTTTCCGCACAGTCTAAGACGTGCTTAGAAATTATCCGTCTGGCGAAGAGGGGCGCCTTGTGCTGCGTCTCTACTGGCGCGACAGCCGTACGTAACCATCTGGGAGACCGGCCGAGAGTGTCGTTAGGTCTGATCGCGGATGGCACGTTCCAGGCATCTGCTCCTTGGCAACCGAGCTCTCCGTGCTGTGCTGCCCTCAGGCCGCTGTCGCGTCCACCATGATGCTCCGTACCTGTGCTGGCAACTAGTCGTTCACCCGATTCATGTCACCCGGCAGTGTCTCGTGTCAATGTCACCCGTTTCAATGTCATCCTCAAGTGTACTCAAGTTGTTGCTCAAATCTGTCCCGTTTCAATTCACCGCCTAAGTGTTTCGTCAATGTCCCGTTCAATGTCGATCCCGTCTAGGTGTCACAGTGCGCTGCACTCAGCACGGATTATGCTCTGTACC
>NW_014578089.1:10951-33269 GCF_000485595.1 Priapulus caudatus | reverse complement strand
AACCGTAAAAAAAATGAACAGAATCACTTACATTTTTTTTCTAACTTTTACCGTGACGTAATTGCTTTCAGATGCGGGAGGTGCGTAAGGCCGAGCAGGCGACGAACCCTCACTATCTGCGCGGCGAAGTCGCCGTGCGTAAGCCGGGCAAGAAGCGCCGCGGTGACGCCGCCAACTCTCACGTCGACGACATTCCTGTCACTCAGCTCGACCTGTCCGTGCCGCTGAAGATCACAGGTGAGTCGCGCACACTTATTTACTCTACGAACTGGAATATAAGGATAAAACGCATGCAAGTGAAACGCATGTAGAGTTTATAGGAGAGTTTATTTAGGGGTACGTTGCACGTGCCTTCAGCTTGACCTGTCCTATGCTGCTGATGGTGATCGATGAGAGTCGCGCGCGCAGATTCGATGCTGTTATTCACTGTAGAAGTTTGTCGCTGACTGGATAGTAGACTTTATTTAGGGAGACCTTGCTCGTACCTTTGTTATTTAGTCTAGAAGTTTGTCACTGACTGTATAGTAGACTATGTTTGTGGTACGTTGTGCGGACACAGGCTGGGATGTTGATGCGGCCGCAGGTCACACTGGTCCTACATGTGCTGTTACTGCTACTCACTCTAGCATTTGATCGCTGACTTTATAGCTCAGTGGCATCAAGAGTAATGAGCTGTGAGAAGCGATCGGGTGGTTACGTAGAATTTGGGTCCCGCAAAGATATTCCAGGCCTTCCTTGCACACTGTAGGATGTCGATTCAGCAATGGGCAAAAATGTTTTTGCTACAGTGCACTTTATGATTCATTACTTCAGTCAGGCACGAAAGTTATAGTAAAAATTCAGACAGAAATGTGTCGAAATTTCTGTTTTATGTGCACGACGAAAGGTTTTTAAGGCAATGGATAACCGTGGCATCAACTCGTTTTCTGTTTTTTTTTCAGGGCTTCCATTGTCAGAAGACTACATTAAAATGTCTAATACACAAGAGAAAAAGAAGAAGAAGAAAAAGAAAAAGAAGGGGAAGAAGGGTAAAGAGGACTCCGACACGGAAGAGGAACCCCCGGCGGTGCTTGCTGTCAACACAGAAGTCGGAGAGTTGCCTGAGGTGAGTTATATACAGCCTATATAGCATCAATTCACATCATAGACAGATGCTAGTGCTAATTTCATCTCGCTTCTCGCTCGAGACTATGATGTGCAGTGCTTCGCTGGGCACTGTGATTTAATGCTATTGTAAAAAAAAAGGTGAAATAATAACTAATTTGGCAGACGTAATATGTCAGTATATCTATTGACGAATCTATGTCTATTGATCTGTTCAACCTACAGATTTCCATCAGTTATGCAGGTTCTTTATTTAAGTAATAGGGAGTTGCCGCTAGCTGGAAGCGTGTGGCTGGGTTTACAGAGCAGCTTGTATTCCCCTTGCCACTCAATGGTCTTCCTAGAGTAAGGCGGAGGTCTCTGGAGGCACGGCTGTGAGCTACAGGCCTGTCTCTCGTTCACCTCTCTACACGCACGCGGTGCACGCCGCACGAATCACTGTCAAAATGTCAAACGATGACAACTTCATGATTGCTGTTGTTCACGTAGCTTGTCCCCATTAAAAATATCTTGTGAATGTTGCATGCATTATACGTAGCAGTAAGGGACCGTTGTATGGGGTGTGAATAGGTGAAAAGCATGCATCTTTTGTCCGTAGCCAGCTTTAGTGCTATGTACGTGTCACATGTGTTTTCAGGGAGCTAAAGAGACGGACGATGAGGATGAGGGTGTGACAAATGACCCGCACAAGGCTCTGGATATCGATCTAGACGTGTAAGTGTATAATTAATGTGCTGAACAGTGCTGCGCAAAAAAACTCGCAGGTTATGCTGCAACATGCTGCGCTACTCATTGTGGTTTATACAACACGCATCAATAGGAAGCTGGACAAGGTGCAAGTATCGTATCTAAGTTGAATCCCTGCAGGCAGTGGACCTCCTTATTACCAACAGCAATGTAAAACGACTTTTATAGTAACACCTAGTTAAACCACTTCACTTTGTTCCTCACATAGCTTACATGTGTGTTATTTTATAAATATTGTTTATATTATGTCGTATCTTCAAGGCCCTAGCTAGGATTTTTTTTCTGTAGCCAAACAATTAGCCAGAATCAATTTTCATTAGCCAATTTGGATTCCTGTTAGCCACATCTGTAGCCTAACATTTTATGAACACAAAAAGGCGATAAATAACTTCTTTTCTTTATTTTTTCACAAACTTTTATTTGCATGAAGTGCAAAACTACACTTATTTAATGCAAACAAACTATTATTCACCACCTGTCTATGACTGAGACACTAACACTACGATTCACCACCATGACTCTGACTGACTGACAGAGACATTCAAATTGTCTGGAACTTGTTTTTCTTCCACTGCCTGCAGGGGGAAGGAATATTCTCCTATTCTTTTTTTTTGGCACACCGACCTGGACAGTACGGCACTTTTTCAAAGGTTCAAATATATCGCTTCTTCTGGGCCTCTCAATTTTTGATGGTTAGAATGTCACTCGAAACACGTTTACTGTGTTTTCAGCGGTTATTCTGAGGAGCTGGTGTTTAACCAAATTACGTGTCTGCTAAAACCCCTCCTCCACAGAATATTGTTGTGTGGGAATGGGGTAGGGGTCACAAACAGGCGGGGGCCCATCTAGAGAGATGTTTGGGCCTTAGGGAAGATGTGGGGTGCCCTGCCATTGAAGACCATGCCACAGGAAGTCACAAAGTATATTCAGTTTATTCTCCCACTTTGAGTGTAGCTTATCAGTTTTAGCTGACGTTTTGTCGCTGGTGATCGCACATACGCTTCATGATTGGCAAGGCGTGTGTAGAATCGCATGATTCGTCGTCCGATCCGTTCAACAGTTGGCCAGCAAATCTTAAGCCGCGGCGATCGTGACGGTCACAATATTCGCGGTCGGTTGGGGGGAATTCGTCCAAAACGGAGTTTGGACCGGGTCCGACAGAGCTGGGGGTACAGTCACAGGTCAAGAGGTGTAACAAGAAGTGGTGGAATCATTCACTCCTTAAACTTAAAGTGTTATAGGGAGGAAATTTGCAGAATTGCGGCACACTCTTAGAGACCGTGCTCGACCTAGGCTCGTGATAGCGTGCTATAGCATCATGTAGCGGAGGAAGGCCATCACTGTGCCGGAAATTGGAGGTTTTTCACAGGTCACAGGTCAATGGGCACAGCGGCACCCGATTGTTAGACATTTTTCTGGAGGACATTGTCTGACGGAGCGCATTGAAAGAGACTTTTTTCCGTTTCGCCGGTGATAGAGCATTTTGTATGGCTTTTTGGAAGAGGACCATGAAATGTCCCGTTGCTGGCTGTATAACATGCGAAGAGTAAGTGGTCGGATAACCTTTTGACCTCACTGGAGGGGCTTAAACTATGGATTGTTGACTGGTGACAAAGGGAGTGAATGCCTGTTTGCTGATTTAGAGCCCCTCCCCCATACCCTCCCCCTTCCCCCTCCCCCACCCCCTCCCCCGCCCCTTCCTCCACCACTCCCCCACCTTTCTCCCCCCACCCTCCCCCTACCCTCCATCTGCGCATAGGTGGGCGTATTCCTAACAATTGATGTGTTGTTACCGGCAACTGCGTTGTCTGGCATATCTGCGCCTAATGTCAAATTGGTATACGGCACGATCTGCATAATATTTTACGTTTATATAAATAATCGTAGCAACAGACCTCAGATGAGCCCAGACGCTCTGCGGCTCTTGTTACAGTACCTCACGCACAATACACACGCACGCACATACGCACGCACGCGCACGCACGCACGCGCGCAGTACAGTATAGACAGTACTATACACACCGTATAGTTATTTACAGTAATACTAATAGTTTACAGAAGAGTTTTCACAGCACATGCATATACTCTACTACTTTTGTAACTTCGTGATGCTATTGAACCAGAAAAATTAGCTGCTCATCAAAGCTGACTATATTCCCCAGTTAGTACTTATCAGTTTTACTACTTTTTACAGTACCTCACACACAGTACACAGTACTACACACACAAACACACACCTACACGCACTCACGCGCGCACACACACATGCACGCACACGCGTAGTAAAAATCATTTGACTTTTGCCAGCGCCGTTGCCATGTATGTGGAGACAGGCCTTTTTTAAACCCCAGGGTTTAGAACTTCTGAGGGAAAATTAGACAACGGTGGTAATGCCCAGTTTGGGGAAAAACGCACATGATGGACTCAAAGGCGCGCAGTAGGCACGAATGTGGATTCTGTTAGCAGACGTAGTAAGTCTCATGCTGCGCATTTCGCGGGAGACTCACGCATATGGACCCATTCTCCCGCACTCACGCATTCACGCCAAAGAAAAAAAAAACGAAAAAAAACAGCCCGCGACACCAGTTACCCACGTCCGTGGCTGTGCACGTTGTGGCTCGTGCTTGCTGGCTAGGCGGCATTGATTGAAGTACGGGGGGGTGGGGGCGAATGCACTGATTGTTACAGTCGCGTGGGTGTGGTTATTGCTGTATATGTAGGGGTGGGCACCGCGCTGGTATGAGGGAGCGACAGCAAAACTCCCGGAATCTTGAGGAAAAAGCTGCAATCGGGAATGACACAGGAGTGTGCCGGCACGCAAAAAGAAAATGTTGCTGTTTCGACGATCAAATAGGATCGATGTTTGCTGGGTCATGTTTACTGCCTTTATGTTTACTGCGTTTTATGTCATGTGGCTGGGAAAATTACGTTAGACATTTTTTTCGCCAAATAAGACTTTCAATCGCCAGATTACTAATTTGTTCGCCATTGGCGAATTGACGAGTGGGTAGCGAGGGCGATGTATCTTGTATATTTACATCCGATTCGTGCTTGACGCATCGACTTCTAATAAAATAATAATTATAATTAATTGTTAATTATTATTAATTATTATTAATTATTATTAATTATTAATTAACAATTTATCTTTAATTGATTTCGTGGGAGAATCTTTATTCGCTCGTCGAGTCACGGGTACTGTAACGGTTACCGCTTCGCAGCCCCCTCGATGACTCAGAGAAGCTAAGGGTGGCGACGTATGCAGCACCCACGGTCGGCGTGCTCACTGCAAACACACCCACCGCCACGCCCTCCACGCCACCCCCGGTGTTCGAGAAGGTGAAGAAGAAGCATCATAGCAAGAAGGAGACGGAGAAGAAGCACAAGCGAGAGAAGGTAGGGTTAGGGTTTTTTAGGGGAGGGTCGCATTGCGATATTGATACGGATGTGGTTCAAATGAACTACAGCCACGAATTCAGAATTCTTTGAAACAGATTTCTTTAATGTGCTGGTCTGATATCGCGTCTGTTGAACATAACAAGAATGGTTACACCACCTACGTTACAAATCTATTAATTAATCTGTTCACTAATCTTTTCTACTGACAATTATGCAGTGAAGATGTCAGGAATTCGTTTGAATCAATAAACATGTCAACAATTAATGTCTATACGTATACCCTAGGCTTATGACCCTTGGCTAGAGCGGAACAATCGCCGCATAGCGGCAACGGTAAACGCGTTCGAAACATTTGACCCGAACGTTTCACTTTGTAGTTTAAAAGCTTTGAATGAACGTATTTCTGAGCAATTTTTTTTCACCTATCACACATATATAGGCAAGTAGAAGCGTGCAATGTTAAAATAATTTATTTTTGCCTGATTTTATGTTTGAAAGTTTGAGGGAAGGCACCTTTAACTTGTGCGGGTGTTTTGTTTAGAAACACAAGAAGAAGCGTAGGACTGAGTCGACCGAGGTAACAACCACTGATCTTCCAGATGAGAACCACGTCGGCTTGGACGAGAAGAAAGTGTGTACCATATATATTCTTGTACTCCCTTGTATCTCTTGTATTTCTTGCACTCCCTTGTACATCCTTGTATCTCTTGTACTCTCTTGTACTCTTGTACTCCCTTATAGCTCTTGTACTCTTGTATTTCTTGTACTCCCTTGTACTATCTTGTACTCTTGTATTTCAGGTACTCTCTTGTACTTTATTGTATCTCCTGTACTTTATTGTACTGTCTTGTACTGTCTTGTACTGTGTTGTACTCTCTTTTACTCCCTTATACTCCCTTATACTCTTGTACTATTGTTTCTCTTGTACTCTTGTATTTCTTGTACTCCTTTGTACTCTCTTGTACACTCTTGTACACCCTTGTACTCTCTTGTACACCTTTGTACACCCTTGTACTCTCTTGTACACCTTTGTACTCTCTTTTACATCCTTGTACACCTTTGTACTTTCTTGTACACCCTTGTACTCTCTTTTACACCTTTGTACACCCTTGTACACCCTTGTACTGCCACGTCTGCAAATTAGGTTCATCTGTAGATAAAATGGATGTAGCCTGCCAAGGGTGTAGGAATCCTCTGAGCCACGTACACGCACCGATCGTTTTTAGTTTAATTGTCGTGGAAGAGCAGGTTGCAGTCTGGTCGTGTTAGCATAGATTGTCATCATCTCTCTCATGTCAGCAGAGATGTGAAATTAGAAATGAACACGAACGAAAGAAAAAAAGCTAGAAAGAACGTAGAAATGAGAGAGAGAGAGAGAGAGAGAGAGAGAGAGAGGGGGAGATGTGAATGATTAGAAATGTGAAATGCCCATAGAAATGTGAAGTAATTGTGTCACATTGTTGTGAAAATAATGTACTGGGATCGATTCAGTCATACTAACTATTTAAGATTGTGATAAGGCAACGTTGTCATTCACTTCTACATGGCGCAATCATTACCTTCTATACGGCAACTTCATCGATCTATATAACCATGCGATGTCTACATGATTGCTCATTGACCTTGGATTTCAGATGGATGACATTGAGTTCTGGCTGTCGGGTGTGGACGCTGCACAGCAGGACAGCAAGGTGGCGCCACCGGCAGCAGCGATGCCGACGCCAACAATATCACTCAACAATAGGCCAGCCGAGCCACCCAATAGCTTGCCGGTTACCGTGGAAACGAGACCGGCCGAGGATGATGTGGATGTTGGAAAGGTGTGCTGCCCGCGGTGAAGGTTGAGCAGGGGGGGGGGAAGGATCTCCGATTTACTGACTTATTTTTAGAGGAAATGCAGTTTTATTCTGATAAATCCTAACTATATAGTTTGCTTTCGAAGTACTCGATCACCACTTATTTCAGTACAGCCTAGCTGGGTTTTTGCGACATGGGCTAGTTTTTTATCGGGTTTCAGTACCGTGCCATTCAATGTCTATGCGTTGTATTTGCTCTCTAACAGATTGAAGTTTCTATCCAATTTTTCATCAGCAAATAATTCGCTGCATACAATCGCGGCATTAATGGATCTCACCTTGATTAATTCGCAACCTGTGAAGCTCTTGAATACTGAGTATACTAGTCGTCTGCTATCTCTAAACACTCGGTTATCGGTCGTGAATGATTGTCTACGTCCCGCCGTTTGAAGTGGTTTTTCGGTCCGCTCGTGGAGCATCAGCGTATGACCTCCGCCTAACCGCGTCGCTTTGTTTCCCCAAGTAATCTCAGGGGTTCTTCCGAGGGTAAATTATGCAAAGGGTTAGGGTTAGGGTTTTAGAATTAGAATTTAGAATTACTAACGGTTCTTCCGAGGGTAAATTATGCAAAGGAGGTAATGGGCAGTTTGAGAAAAAAAACGCATGATGGATTTAAAGGCGTGCTGTAGGTGGACTCTGCAGGTGGACACGGGGGGGGGGGAGTGAGGGAGAAGGGGAAGTCCCCCTCTTGCTGGGGAGTTTTTAAAAATTTGAATGTCTGCATTTGAGGCACCCTGAAAATAAAATTTTAATTTAAACCTTACTCTGTTAGCATTTTCACAGCAGCGATGTTAAATTTGACAACAGCAGTGCACCACTGTGGCGCTTATGTATAAGAAACCCTGTCATCTACTATCACATAATATTCAGTTATCAGTCGTAAAAGATTCTCCACAATCCAGCATCTGCCAGGTTTTTCATCGACATTTAAAGTGTTTCGCCACCTCACGGTACTCGTGAAGTATCAACGCTCTCCACTAAACCTCACGTATAGAACCGCCTGTCACTTCTCTTCCCCTGTCATCTACTATCACCATAAATACCTTCCAGTTATCAGTCGTAAAGAATTCTCCGACAATCAGCATCTCCAGGTTTTTTCAATCGAACATTTTAAAAGTGTTCTCCGCTATCACTCGTGAAGTATCAGCGCTCCCCACCTAACCACGTCACTTCGCTTCTCCAGAAATCGAAGAAGATAGTCGCCAATGAATGCAAGACGAAGAAAGGAGAAGGCGGCCAGGCAGCAGGAGGGCCGTGACGCGCCGAGAGAGAAGAAGGCGGAGCTGAGAGCCAGCCGAGGCTTCATCGCGACAAAGGCGGGAGATACGAAGGAGGCCGGCGCCAGCGGAATCACGAGCGCCGTCGAAGGAGATCTTTAACGGCGCGACTCCGCAGACTCCCGTCGTCAGCACGGAGCAGGTCGCTGTCATGTCCAGCTTCCGTCTGCTGGGAGAGAACAGCAACGTCAAGCTGGTGAGAGACACGAACAAGCGAGGCGTGTGTGTGTGTGTGTGTGTGTGCAGTTGGTGTGTGTGTGTTGTGCGGCGTGTTGTGTGTGCCCAGCTTGTGTGTGCGTGCAGTGCAGTGCGTCAGCCGCTCGGTGCTGTCGCGTGCGCGGTGTCCGCGCTGGTGCCGCATAGTGCCGCGTGCAGCCCTGCCAGCGTGCGCGCGGGCGCCCCCGCGGTGCGCGTGACGTGTGTGGTGTGGACGCCGCACGAACTTCCCGTCGTCAGCACGAGCAGGTCGCTGTCGAGGGTCCAGCTTCGTCTGCTGGGAGAACAGCAACGTCAAGTGCGTGCAAGGAGAACGGATGCGAGCGCGTCTTGTGTGTGGTGTGTGTGTGTGTGTGTGTGTGTGTGTTGTGTGTGCTCGGTGTGTGTGCTCGGGTGGTGTGCTGCTGTGAGTGTGGCTGATGAACGGATGTGATAACGGGTGCCTGTGATACGTCTGTGTGATAACGGTTTGTGTAACGCGGTGTGATAACGTGTGTGGATGAACGGGCTTGTGATAACGTGTGTGATAACGTGTGTGGTAACGCGCGTGTGATAACGTGTGTCGGCTAACGGGTGTGGTAACGCGGTGTATCTGCTAGGTAACGGGCCGGTGTTCGCTAACGGTGTGTGATAACGTGGTGCGTAGGACGGGGATCTGTGGTAACGGTGGTGCGTGAGACGGGTGTGGTAACGGGTGTGATAACGAGGATGAGACCGAGCAAGCGAGAGAGCGGAAATCCATTCGTAACGGGAGGTCTATTTCGTAGAGTTACTCGAACTATCGGGCAGTTCGTCATGTTCTCGCTCTGGACAGCGCAGAAGCACGCGCGCGTTGAACGTTGCCGGAATGCTGTTACCTGAAGCAGCGCCGGGTAGCGCCTCCGCGTTCACGTGATGACTTGTTGAAGCTGTCAGCGTACCTGCTGGCTGTGCTGTGTGCATGCGTGCGTGGCCTGTAGTTCGTTGCCCCTGTTGATTCGTTGCCTGCGTCGTGCGTTGGCCTGAGGACCAACAACCGGACTTTCGGTTTCCGCCCTGTGTTCGTGCCTGCGGTGCTGCCCTGCCCCTGTGCTTCCGGTGGCCTGCGTGTCGCCTGCCTGCGCTGTGTCGTACCTGTCATCGCCTGCGTGCGTGCCTGCACGCTGCGCCTGCTGTGCGTGCCTGCATGCGTGATCTGGTGTGCCTGCGCATGCGTGTCTGCACGCATGCGTGTCTGTGTGCCTGCCGTGCGTGGTTGCCACGCGTGCCTGCGTGCCTGGCTGCGTGTCTGCACGCCGCCTCCGAGCGTGCCTGCATGGCTGTGCCGTGGTCTGACGGCCGTTGCTGGCATGCGTCGCCTGCCGTGCCTGACTGTGCGTGTCTTTGTGCCTGCCATGTGGTGTCTGTAGTGCCTGGCGTGCGTGTCTGCCACGCGTGTCTGCCGTGTCTGTGTGCGTTGCTGGTTGTCTGCAGTGCGTTCATACAACGCGTCGTCTGATGTCTGCCTGCGTGTCTGGCTGTCTGCACGTGTGCATGTCTGGTGTCTGCACGCGGTGCCTGCGTGTGCTGCGTGGCGTACACTGCGTGTCTGCCATGCCTGCGTGTGCTGCGTCGGTGTCGTGGGCTGTCTGCGAAGCTTGCGTGTCTGCGTGCGGGGGTCTGGATGTGCGTGTCTGCGTGTCTGCACGGCGTGCCTGGCCGTGTCTGCACGCGTGCCTGCTGTGTCTGGCGTGGGATCTATGATCGCGCCGTGTCTTGTGTCTGCGGTGCGTGTCTGCGCGTCTGCCTGCGTGTCTGTCGTGTCTGCTGCGTGTCTGCCGTGCCTGCGTGCGCTGCGCGCGTGCCTGCATGCCTCGCCGTGACGTACCTGCGTGTGCGTTCCGGCGGATGTGACGTGATCGTTTCTCGCTTCCTGCTCTACCCGCAGACGTACGAGACGAGAGTGGACGCGACGCAGAAGCATCGGGTGATAGTGTCCGTCGTCTTCACCAACCTGACGCCGTACCACATCAAGCAGTTGGACTTCAACGTGCTGGACTCGCTCAACACGAAACTCATACGAGGGGTGAGTCGCGGGGTCGTTGTGGGCGTCTGCGGTATCTTTCGTAGTCGGCGGCGTCACGGGGTTGTGTGAGTCAGCAGGGGAGGTGTGCGCGATGTTTTTTTCGAAGACGAGCGAATCCTTCTTTTTGAATTTGCAGTGCATCGATGTTTGTGGGGTTTTTGCAAGTAGGGAATCAGGGAATGAGGCCTAAGATAAAATATTGCTTGTTTTTCCCTTTACCGACCGACTCGCCAAAACGCCGCTACTCGACACATTTTATTGGCCTATTAAAACAAAACAACAATTATTTCGTTTCGCCAAAAAAAAAATCAAATTGCTTCTGCAAAAACATATACACAAAACAGAATATACAATATACATACACACATCTTGTCAAAACAAAATAAAAAGATTTTTCACCTACCTACCTACTCGGTACCCTGAGAGGCGAGTAGGTAAAGGGGAAACAAACAATTTTTTGGTGGGTTTTCAAGGGTGGCCGATGATGGTGGTGTTTTCGAAATTTTAGCGGGGGGGGGGGTAGAGGGGGGTCCTCCTTTGGGAATTTGAGCATTGGTATTTATGTTTGTGGCATTTTTGCAAATGATGATGATTCAGGGATGCCCAGTATTGGTGTTCGCGATAGTTTTCGCAGAAACACGGAATCCGTTCATCTGGGAGGCGTGATCACTGACTTTGACAATTTTTGATGTTTTTGCAAATGAAGACTTCTCCTCTGGGATTCGGGAGCAATTGGCATTGATATTTTTCCAAAATTTCACAAGCAGGGACATTCGCGCGATTGTTGCGCAGGTGTGTGCGGTGCGAGTGAACATGCGTACATGTGTGCTTTCAGGACCAGTGCGACGGTGTAAAGGTGCCATTCCAGCTTCCGGCCGGCTCGAGCAACCAGGGCCAGTTTGCCTTCACCGTGCAGACAATCAATCATCCGCAGAAACTCAGAGGCACTCTGACCTACTTCATCGCGGTATGCTCTCTTGTTGCGCCGCCGCGATTCGTTTATCATTCGTTCGGTGGTTTTGTGTCGACGACTGCGAGTGTTGTGTAGTGCTACTACGACTCATAGGGTCTATGTCCCCCAGGGTACTGCCGGAACGTACCCTGGGTATTGTCCGGTATACCGGAACGTACCTTGGTAACTATCTGATATGGTTAGGGGTAGGGAGTGGGCGTAGGCGACTCCCTAGACTCGTTAGTGGAGTAGGCGAGGTACGGTCCGGCATATTAGATAGTACCAGGGTACGTTCCGGCAGTACCCTGGGGAACATAGACCCTCTCAGCCATACTACGACCGAGTAGTACCAACCTTGTTAATTGCGTGTCAGGGGCCTAGCTGCTG
Organism: Priapulus caudatus; assembly: GCF_000485595.1. Lineage (NCBI taxonomy): Eukaryota > Metazoa > Priapulida > Priapulimorpha > Priapulimorphida > Priapulidae > Priapulus > Priapulus caudatus. The sequence continues at coordinate 21,287 of NW_014578089.1, read as the reverse complement.
TTAGAATTGAATTCGATTTAACGCTAGTCCTGACATTAACTTTCTCTCGTAGAATGTTGGCAGAAACACAGTAAAGTTTCGTGATTCTCATACGCAGTGTGTAGAGTGTACAAGTTTGTGTTAAGAATAATGTGTTATCTGGCACTGGGTCCCAGACTTGTGGCTCGTATTCAGTTGTTTGATGAGCTTTTTATTTTTTTACTTGTGACATGTTCACAGGTATGCATGTTGCCATACAGCAGTCATATTGGATTTCATTCTCATTATAAGTTATTAAATGTGCTAAAGCCATAGTGACCTGATCTTAATCGTTAACATTCTTCACATCTGTGACATCTGTGAGATATCTTCTTCTCTCTTACAATATTATTAGAATACATCTACGTTCAGGTTTGTGAAGTTTACATTATGATATGACGTTGCTTGTCCTTTCATGCAGACGGAGGATGGGTCGACCAATCATGACAAACTCGACTTCAAACTTGGATTGCCTTGTTCGGCGTTCACGTTACCTACCCCACACGACAGGTACACAGACCTTTTGTTGAAAGCTTTACTCGTTGTTAATCTGAGAAACAGTGTCAGTGAATAGATTTCACATTATTTTACGTACGTATGGGTTGTGGGTGTGACATACTTTTTGCAGGATCAAATGCTATTGAATTATTTATTATTCATTACGATTATCGATTTTAAATTATTTGAACTCGACCTACAATCAGTCAAGCTATCCTCGTAGCTTTTTGATACCTTGAGTTGAGCACTTTTAAACTTCATAATATATGCGATAATACTATCTAGGAATACAAGTCTCTGTACTTAGCATTGGTTACTCCTCGGCGAAGACGAAAAAGAACGTTTCGGAACTATTCCCAACAAAATTCCCGTCCGTTCTCAACACATGACATCGTCCCATGCCGACTCATGCAAGCGTATTGAGCGTGTTCCCGTGACTGGAAACGCGTCGGTGTGAATGTTTGGCCGTGTTTGTTTTCGCAACAGGAAGAGCTGTGTTCCCGTTAAGCTGGGTTTACGCTACCGACTGTACGCAGTGAAATTGGCGAATTGTACGAACTTTGCAGTTGTTCAACCGACAATCGGCAGTGTAAACGCAAAAGTCGCGCGAGCAACTGTTTACTAACAACTGGTTGGGCGATTAGAGCCTGTTCTATTTGCCCAATTTGGTATTGCTGAATTGTATAGGTTGGTTATATGGTGGTTGATAGTGGGGTGTACGTGTGGGTGGTTGATAGTGGGGTGTACGTGTGGGTGGTTGACGATGGGGTGTACGTGTGGGTGGTTGATAGTGGGGGGTGTATATGTGGGTGGTTGACGGTGGGGCATATATGTGGGTGGTTGATAGTGGTGTACGTGTGGGTGGTTGACGGTGGGGCGTATATGTGGGTGATTGATAGCAGGGTTTCTCGTTGCAGGGAGACCTTTGCGGATCTGCTGGCGGGAGGAGAACTCGAGTACAAGAACTCGATCAAGCTCAGCTCGGTGACCGGCGACCTTCGCCTGACCCTCACCAACATCTGCTTCTTCACGCATTTTTCAGGTGCGATTACTTCTCGCGCTCACTTGGGACGCGATTTCTATGCGATAGCCTGTCACAATTAAAAGAATATTTGTTTGCCCTCACCCGACCCAGGCTGAAAAGTTTGGGTAGGTAGGTAGGCTTCTTTTTTGAGGGGGGGGGGGTGATCTACCCCCATTTTTATAAATTCAGCATGTGGAGATACGTTTTATGTTGAATGTTTGTTTTGCTTGGTACATATAATGTATTGCCTACAGATTTATATAATCAAGAGCGTATAAAGAAGGAGAGCGTACAACGGTAAAATGCTGAAATCATGTTGCAGTATTAGACGAATTAATAAACTTTTCCTGTTTTATTTTGACGATCCTTTGCAGTATTATTGATCAGCTGTCCTACCTTGTTCATATAAAACAAACCGCATGTCCCTACGATGCCCCTACGCTGAGATAATGAGAAAATCTGGTATTTTCGCCGAAAACCGACTCGAGATCAGTCAATACTGCGTCCCTCACTCAAAGTGTTTCCAGTGTGTTGATTCCGGTCGCCGCTGTGTAGCGCCATAGTGGCGCTGACTCACGTAATACTACCAGAGTTTACTATACATCCAGCGTGAGGTGGGCGTGAGGTGGGCACAGGTGGGGGTCATCACTATGGCAATCAATAACAGACGTCATTCATTCCATTTGTCAATCATTGACGGAAACACGCGGGGTTTACCGAAGTTATAACACTTTGAGTGAGGGACGCCGTATTGACTGATCTCGAGTCGGTTTTCGGCGAAAATACCAGATTTTCACCGCTCATTATCTCAGCGTATGGGCATCGTAGGGACATGCGGTTTGTTTTATATGAACAAGGTAGGACAGCTGATCAATAATACTGCAAAGAATCGTCAAAATAAAACGGGAAAAGTTTATTAATTCGTCTAATACTGCAACATGGTTTCAGCATTTTACAATTGTACGCTCTCCTTCTTGTTATACGCTCTTGATATAATGTACAGTGAGTGATACAATTTGTTTAAAAAAAAAGGGAAAGATCAACAAAAAACGGACCCTTTTTGGCGGGTCGGTCAAGTGAGAGCAAACAAACTATATTTTTATTATGGCCCTAAGCCGGTTCGTGTAGGTCCAGCAGTAATCTAACTATCTACGGTATTCGTATTTCTATGACGCGATTTCTATGTGATAGCCGCCGGTTCATGTAGGTCCGGCAGTATTCTAACAGTAACTCTATCTACGGTATCCGTATCTAATCGTAAGCTATTCTCGTCAGACGAATTGCTCATGAATGTAAGTAGTTCCTTTATTGGTCCCCCATGACAGGGTTTGTAGCGGGTCTTCCAAAGTCTTATAAGTACTTATTTTGCCAAAAATAAATTAAGGGCCCTTATTAGTACTTGTTTTTGGTGAAATCTTAGAAAAGTACTTAATAGTCCTTATTTTTGGCCAAAGGACCAATTGTTTTATAAACTGTTCTCGACTTAGAGTAAGAATTGTTGTATTATATAATACGAAATAATGAAATCTGCTGTGCAATTGTGTATATAAATATTATTAGTGTACTTTAATAGTCACGTAAAAAACTCTTATTTTGGCCTCCAGAAAGGGTCTTATAAAGTCCTTATTTCAACATGTGTCTTACTACTATGAACCCTGCATGATGGGAAGCTTGTGATAGCAAGAGAAACGCTATTAAATCTGAGTCGAGCTGTCTGTCACCTATTGTGTGTGAGTGTTAGCTGTAGACGTGCTATGGGTTTCTTTGTGGTTGCGTTTATTGGTGTTTGCATCGTGAACGTTGTAGTTCAATGGCATCCCGTGAGGTGAGGTCATGAGACAAACTCCACGACAGATGGCGCACTCGCTCATGGGCTCAATCTACCACTGCCACAAGCAGATTTTTGTTACAATTTGTAATGCTTTTTTACTACAAGTTTTACAGTGGCCACGTTACTCGTATCCTCTGTAATAAGATTTGGACTAATAAAAGTTGCAAAGATATTAAAAATCCAACCATTATTTTATGAAAAATTTGATAAAATAGTGATACGAAATAGTACACGTATTGTGCGCCCATTTACTACTTTCAAATCATTCGCTGTTTACGAATCTCCATTCGCTGGGTTTCCCCAGAGCTCCGCCCACTTTAAAAATAGTGCTAGCATTGTGGCAGTGATATCCTGAGTGAGCGAAGGGGCACTGCACGCAGTTTGCATGAGCTTGTCAAACTTTGGGATGGAATATTTGAGACAGTCCAGGCTCAGAATCAGGCAAGCCCTTTACACGCGTTCGTTGTTTGTTTCTGTTGCAGTCGTCGAAGCTGTGGACTCTAGCGCATCGCTATACAGTAGGTCCATACAAGATCATCATTTGGCGCTACTAGTCAAAACTTTGGTGAGAATTTTGATCGATGTCCTTACTACATAAGTGTTCTGTATGGTGCAGTGCGTTTCATATTGGTTTCCGAGCGAATGGTCACTTGACGTTATCGCTGTGAATGAACCGGTTTTCTTGTCCACTTGTCGACTTCCATGTGTTAGGGTTAGGATGGCAGGTAAAAAATCGTGAACATGGTTATGGTAAAATACGTTTAGTATTGCTAGATAAGGACCACTCCTGGGAAACCGTAAAAGAGCCCTTTATAGTCAGATGCTCATTCCAGAATGGTGGTTTCATTGACAGCAGAAGTATCACTGAAGAAAGATGCGCTTGGTGTCTTTCATAGACAGGTGTTCATTCTATAAGAGGTGTCCCCTACCACGGGTTTGCCTGTGGTGACAGTGACGCTATTGTAGATGTTTTGAGTCTCACGCCTTCTGGATGAAAGTAGAACAACATTAAATACCTCGTCCGCGAGTATAAATGTTAAAAATTTAAATTAATATTAAATGCAACTGCGAAAAAATAACTAAAATTAAGTAAAATTATATTAAATTCCAAAATGATTAATTAAAACTAAATTGCTTAATCGAAATTGAATTCCGCAGCCAAACAACGGCGTTAGCATCGACGGCAAGAGCAACGACCCGAACCTACTCTCCAGCGTCCTAGACGAAGTCCGGACGATTCTGCTGCAGTGATGGCTGACCACCCACGCCTCCCCCTCCCCCCGGCAAGCAGTCGCGACGACCCCCTCCCCCCGTGCGCTCGCGCCGCGGCCACATCGCCCAGCGGCGCCCTCTATATCGCCCAGCGGCGCCCTCTATATCGCCCAGCGGCAACGGAACGTACCGCGCGTCCACGAGTCATGTTCCCTGTCAGTCGGCGGGAGCAAGGGGAGCGGTCAAGGACAGTATGTGACCTTCGGCGACCTTTCTGTTCTCCGGTCAGGCGAACACTGTAATGGAAAGGCAGGGATATCGATGTCATCATCGTGGGCGGCTGTGAACTCAGCGAGAACTCTGTGGGTCGTGACTGTCGCTGCGCGCGCGCGCAACCTTAGAATCGTACGTAGTCGCAGCATTGTTGCTTTTTATATGCCTCCGACTGTCGTGGCGGGACCCTGTCAAGTTCAACGCGACGTATAGCGGCGATAGCAGCGTTATATAGACATGGGCACGGGTGAGGAGACGACATGGGTCTGGTGAGAGAGAGCGATAGGGAGGGAGAGAGAGAGAGAGAGAGAGAGAGAGAGAGAGAGAGAGAGAGAGAGACAGAGAGGGAGGAGGTGAGATAGAGAGAGATGGAGAGGGAGGGAGTGAGACAGAGAGGGAGAGAGAGAGAGAGAGAGAGAGAGAGAGAGAGAGAGAGAGAGAGAGAGAGGGAGAGAGTGAGACAGAGAGGGAGGAGATGAGCGCGAGCGCAGAGCGCAGGAGAGAGAGAGAGAGAGAGAGAGAGAGAGAGAGAGAGAGAGAGAGAGAGAGAGAGAGAGAGAGAGAGAGAGAGGGTGCGCGCGAGAGAGAGAGAGAGCTCACAAAACAGGCATCATCATGTTAAATCGAAGGTACCGGGCAAGAATGCTCATGCAGCAGAAATAATCACATTTCTCGTTAAGTGCGTGAAGCCATGACGATGCGGTTACCGTATGCACGTGGCGAGACATGCTGCTGCTGATGCTGCTGCTGCTGCTACTGCTGCTACTGCTGCTACTGCTGCTACTGCTGCTGATGCTGATGCTGCTGCTACTGCTACTGCTGCTGCTGCTTGCATGTGTAGCTTTACGTGTAGCTAGGAATATATAACGCGTGACGTAATCGTAATATCATTACTGTGATTTAACGGCCGGTTAGCGCTGAGGCCATGGTGCTGCAGTGAGAGCAAGCAAGCCTCCACGCGCGAGTAGGAGTGGAGCCCCTCCCTACTTCCCAGAGTGTACGCGCGGAAACATAATCGTTATTATTTTCGAAGTTTTTTCAATAGCTCCCCCGCTTCTCCAGACTCTGATGCGGGTAGTCGCGGAAACATGCTGCCGCTGCTGTTGTTGTTGTTGTTGTTGTTACCTGGTCTGTGTGATGCATAGAGAGAGCGTATTGTGTGTCTGAGTGTACAGTAATGTGTACTGTGTACAGTGTACTGAGTCACCGGTGTAATGCGTGTATGCGTCGTGCTACAATGACAGCGTGCGACAAATAAGTGTCGCGATGATGACCGTATTGTTTGGGACGAAGAATTGTTTGACGGCACTTCTGTGGTTCTGTTGCCATGGAGACAGTTCGCGCCATCGTAGTAACGACAGGTGTAGTTATAGAATAGAAACTAATAGAACTACAATAACATGTACTGAGTTGAACTGTTTACCGAATAAACCGATGTGAACGAGAGATGGGGAGGGTGGCCTTTGATAGCTTTGAACCTAACCGTAATAAGCGAGAATATATATGTAAGGTTTGTTAAACAAAGGTAATTACCGCTCTACTGTAAGCGAGTTTTTGTTTAAAATCTGCTATTGTTATTTGCGTGGTGTAATAGTCACGTGCGTGTAATTCCTGTCGAATGTATCGATAGCGGTTCTATGATTGTAAATAGTGGATGAAATCGCGTTATTAATGTATAGCCAAACGATGAATGAAGTATGAGGCGAGGCCTCAACGAGAGAGAGAGAGAGAGAGAGAGAGAGGGAGATAGAAGAGAGAGAGAGAGGAGGGAGAGAGAAAGAAAGAGAGCGCGCGTTAAGCTAGCAGCACACTTCACCATTTTCGTTGCTCGTACAGGCAATTTTCGTGGTCGGCAAATACCGAGGAACAAGGTTTGATTTCTCACCACGAAAATTGCTCGTGGTGGCAACTTGTGGTGAAGTGTGCTGTGACGCGGCAACGGCCACAAAAATTGCCGACCACGAAAATTGTCTGTACGAGCAACGAAAATGGTGAAGTGTGCTGCTAGCTTAAGTGTCCGTCTGTCAGCATCTATCTCTATATCTAGCGTCCGCCGTATCTAACCTAACGTCTGCGTCTATTACGAGATACTTAAGAAAAAGAGAAAACATCCAGCCCGCAACGAAGTGTTGGCTCGCTGCCAAGTCAATAGCGATGGTCTTATGTACAGCAGTGTTTGCGTTCGATTGAAGAGAATGCGAGACTGACTACCGTATAAATTATTGGTCGTGTTGTATTTATTTGTGAACCTTCGGGAAATATCAAGGCGGGCGGCAGTAAGTCGTGTACGCTCTCGCTGTGTGACTAAAGTTGACATGTTTACCGTTATGAATTACAGAGTGCGAAAGCAACGAATCGGATAAAAAATACGCTATAGGCCCTATACATATGTATCAGAAGTAGATAATAGGGAAGTATCCCCATTAAAAATATTCCCTATTATCTACTTCTGATATATATATATATATATATATATATATATATATATATATATTATATATATATATAGGATAGATAGATAGATAGATACCAAGAGTCCAAAATAGAACATTTCTTCAAAAAAAAAATTATTTTCTGTTATGGACTTTTGATATATATATATATCCTCTTCGGTAGTTTTGAAGCTCAATGTAAATGAATAGCGTGCCGTATGTTTCCCGATAGCAGTCTCGAATGATGTACAGGCGTCTGTGTCAAGTTCATTAACGACTGTGTTTAATTACCGACTGTTGCACGTGAAGTGTGTACTTGCCGCTGACTTGCTCTCTCGTGCGATTTCTCTCGCTAGCAAAAGACATTACGGAACGGGGAGCGGGTAGATTCATCCGTGCTGCGTATATGTGTAGTTGTGCGTTGGCGCCATTTTGATTCGAAATCGTTTGATGATCGTTCGAATCGTTGATGATCGCGAACGTGTTTCCGGTGTCGGCGAGCGGGGTTTGCTTACATGTACAAGTACAAGTCAAGTACAGCTACAAGTAGTTAACGTGGGAAGTCTCATCGCGGCCTGGTTCTGTGTGTGGGGCTCCGGGTGATGTATCAGCGCTTCATCCATCTTGCCGTGTGTGTGTGTGTGCGTGCGTGCGCGCGTGCGTGCGTGTGCGCGTGCGTGCGTGCGTGTATGACTTGCTGATGAGATAGAACGAGAAGGGTGATGGATTGTCTCGTAAACGTCGCTCTCCGACGGGGTTCGTTCGTGCGCGTATCAATTATTTATCCACGTATTTTTTGGGGGTAAAAATCGCGGTTTTCTTACGATTTTGATCGTGATGTGGGCGGTGTTACCGTCGCCTGGCTGTGTTCGCGTCACACCGAACGTCAACACAGGGTGCCCCCCCCCCCGGGACCACCATCAACGCTCGCGCTCCTAAACCTACTTAAATCCAGTCACGAACTCTTCACGAGGTAATGCGGTTGTTATAATAGCGATTTACGAAAGCTAGGGCGTTGAAAAGATGGGTGATCATTGGCATATCGACTAGCGATGGTAAGTCCTGTGAGGTATATGATCAATGGTGAGAGCTACACGTACTGTATTGTTATAGGATGCGGTGCGATGTTCTACACTGTGGGTGTATGTTGTTTGTTAAGCGGACCCGCTGCAGTCTGTGCAGCGTAACGCGAAATTTAAAGACCGGGGCAGACTGGCTACCGGTTATCTTGGTAATATTAAAGCGCTTGTAAACTATCACGTATGACGAAATAAATATACACGTATAAGTTATACAGTTAATCGCTGCTTTCTGTTTTATGTGTGCGGTAATATGTTGTTATTACACGCAAGAATTCAGTAAACGCCGTTGTTAACGTAAGAAAACGGGGAATTTAACTAATGTTGAAAAAAAAGAAGTAAATATTGCACAATAAAAGTGTGATTAACACAGTACGGTGAGATTTACGTGGTGTAGAAAGAACCATGAATTTGAAGAGAAATCTCTATATTCCAAGCTCACAATTTAACTATTATTATTAGGCAATGTTGTATGGGTCTAAAGTCGAGTACGTGTATGGCAGGCGAGGTGGTACGCAAATGGTATTTACTGTCTATCATTAAATCATTTAGTGTTTGTCAATAATTCCATGCCTATGATTGGTTGAGAAAAGTTGTATCTGATTTGTTGATTTAATGACTGTCACTAAATGGAATATATGATAGACATTAACTCGACTTTGTGGCTGTCGCTAAATACCAGTTGTGTCCCACCTCGCCTGCCATACACGTGTGCGTGGGGTCGTAATTCCGTTTCTGATTTGTTTTGATTTGTTTAATGTATAGGTAACTATCAGATCTGCTCACCACGCTCACTGATGTGACGTTGTACTCTGCTTTACACTAAATGCTCACCTAAATACAAGCGTTTTGATATGTTAACGCTATAGCTGCGGTATACTCAACATGTTCTGCTAGCATCTATGGCAAATACGACATACGCATATATATGCGCTCTCCTATGACACTATTTGTCATAGGAAGATTCTTCCTATGACAAATATTGTTGTATGTGCTGTGCGCATCATAGGAGTTTAGGAGCGCTATTATGAACGCAAGCAGTGAATTTCAGCTGTAAAGCGGAATCGAAGTTGACTCGCCAATATTTGTCATCGGAGGAATCTTGTCTATTTGTCATAGGAGAGCGTATAATATGCGTATGTCGTATTTGTCATAGATGCAAGCAGAACATGATGAGTGTACGCCCATATGAGATATCCAGTATGCTACGTGATAATGGCACGGGTGCCTTTGTTAGCGGATATCTTTTAGCGTTAGAGAATATTAGCTGAATCTGTCCTCTTCTGCGCAAAAAGTTTGGTTTCGAGTTGACTACTAGTGAAAGGTGTAATGGGAACTCAGATCTAGTTCGGTGTAAGTCAATTAGTCTACTTTATGTAAGAAGAGACACGTTCCTCATCGAGTCAACTATATTTGATGCTCTGGTCAGTTGTGAGATGTTCTATATTGTCTTTGATCAACGATCTGATATCTGAGATCTGCATAGCAACATTCGGATAACGTGACTTATTATGATGACTTATTATGATGACGTACGTCAGTTTAGATGCAGGGACTTGCAACAAGACAACAGTTCTGATATATAGCTTAGTGGGTTTGATGTAAACCTGGCTTCGCTTTCAATGGTGATTGTCGTCATTAGTCATAAAGAATAACATTCTCATGTTCTTCAGATCTTGCCGCTCAGTTAAATCAGAGCATATCAATCAACAGGTGATTTATATGCTCTGCTTACACGATACAACGGCAGACAACCTAGAAATCTTACGTCTATGCATGGTTAACTATCGTACTCAGAAATTATTATTTTACCCGTAAAAATAATTTATCCGCGGTTAAATTATCTGTAACAATGCCGCTGATTGGGTAAAAGAGCAATAAGTGCGTGCGTGCGTGCGTGCGTGCGTGCGTGCGTGCGTGCGTGCGTGCGTGCGTGCGTGTGTGTGTGTGTGTGTGTGTGTGTGTGTGT
>NW_014578089.1:2456-10941 GCF_000485595.1 Priapulus caudatus | reverse complement strand
GTGTGTGTGTGTGTGTGTGTGTGTGTGTGTGTGTGTGTGTGTGTGTGTGTGTGTGTGTATAAATAGGAGGACGTGTATAAGGTTGGCGATCGTAAGGAATAATAGGAACGGAAAATACTAAGGAATCATTATTTTTTACCAGCAATAATTTAACCGCGGTCAAAATAACTATTTCTGAGTACGATCGATATATATATACACACGCGCACGCACGCACGCACGCACGCACGCACGCACGCACTCACGCACAACACACACACAGTATATATACACACGCGCACGCACGAACGCACTCACACACACACATATATAGGAGTTTAGATTGAATTGCGATAGAATATGACAATATTGTTATCAAATAAGCTTTCATGGTTTACTTAAATAATAACTTAATTATTATTATTATACTACAATTATTAATTATAATAATTATTATATAAATGGTTATTTTTTTTTTTTTTCAAATTGCAACATTACGCCTATATTTCTGGTTACATATGTCGCGATTGCGAAAACTTAGAGACATGACGCACCGCGCATGCGCGCGTCAACATGCAATATATGTAGCGGTACCATTGGAGGCCTGCGCTCAGCGACACGGGCGGACGTGGTGAGAGGGTTACCACCTAGCACGACAAGTTTTGTGGGGGTGGGGGTGCGTGTTATTAAACCTCTGTCATCCAAAGAAAAAATAACCCTAGAGTTCACAAATATTGCACTTACGATTTCAATTTTTTTTCAATTCCCTCAAAAACGGCTATCATAAAAGTTCTAAATTGCTAAAATCCAAGAGCTTCCGGGGGCTCAGCCCCCTGGACCACGGGTAAGGGCTCTACCCCTGCACCCCGCCGGGGGCCCTATGGCGAGCCCCTGGACCAATGGACCGTTAAGGGTTTCGCGCCAAGGCGCTCGCGGTGTGCGCTACTCGCACACACTTTTCGTATAGGGGCCTACTTTGCGATGGAAGTAAAGTAACAGCGAAATCATCCCCCCCCCACAACCGAGGACCTGTCTACGCCACTGACGACAACCCACGCTTGTACTGTCGCTGAGGCGTCGGTGTGTGATAGCCATGCGCCGACGATGCGCGCGCATGAGCAGCAGTAGTTATAATGACATCCGTGAATTCGCCTCGGCCAGTCCGTACACTTTCGCGCATATAGTCCAGAAGAACTTCATATGTGTTCGTTGATACTTCGAGCACATAATCGTATAATCAAGCATTCAGAATGAATCAAACCTGGTTATCGGATAAGAGAAACACGACAGATGGTCCATTCCAAGAGGACTGCGGCCGACCCACAAACGGGAACATTCTTACAAATATGTCGACAAGTGTAAAGGCACTAGCGTTGGCGATATTGCTGCTGTCATTGCTATTCACGGCAGTCGGCAATGGTCTCGTGCTCGTCATCATAGCAAAGATTCGTCGACTGCGAACAGCAGCGAACCTGACGATCGTCAACCTGGCGTCTTACGACTTTGTCGTTGGCACGACGTTCGGGTTTGTCATCATTCCGCGTTGCACGATGCTACAGTGCGCTTTCTTCATGGGCTTTGTATACACGATTCTCCAGGGTTCGATGTTAGGAATCGGACTGTGCACGCTGAACAGGTACGTAGCGATTGCTCATCCGTTACGCTACAAGGTGTTGATGTCTCCCGAGCGCACCTGTTGGCTCATCACCTCCTGCTTGCTGTACTCGGTAGCGGTCGGTTCTGCGGCAGCGATCCAGATATCGCATTACTGGCAACCGTCGCTGGGTTGCCTCGCCGATTTCATCCTACCGTTTCATTTCATGGCCTTCATTATTGGCCACTACGTCGCCTTGTTCATCTTCATGATCTACTGCTACGTCGCCATCGCTCGGATCGCCTCCGACCATGCGCGAAGGATTGGCGGTGAATCTGACGAAGAGAGACGGGAGATGTCGGCCTTCCGCGAGACGATGACGATGACAAAGATCATACTCACTGTTGTCGGAACTTCGTGGGTGCTTCTTGGACCACACGTGCTCTCCTTGTTGCTAATGCACATACTCCCGTGGTGGCAGCTTCGCGTGCTCCGGGCTATTCGGTCAAATACGCTGATATTGAATTCACTATTGAATCCAATCATTTATTTCTACAAGTACAAAGACTATCGTTTAGGTGTGAGAGAACTGTTTGGTTGCCCGATGCCTGATATTCAGCAACATTAGCAACATATGATACCAGACGAAATCTAGTGTAGCTATGCTCAAATATTATCGCTGTATTATATTATAGGCTGTCGGCTTACAGCTTAGTACTATGAGTATGTTATTTAGGCCGATATAATCAGTATAATGTATGCATAATGCAGCAACAGTGTGGCATAAGATTGGCATGTGTACAGTGTACTGTATGTACACACACGCGAGCAATGTAAAGTCTGGATTGGAATGTAAAGTTGCAATGTATTTCATATAAAACCATGCATTTGTTTGACAATAGATTAGACAATTTTCGCATAAAATAGCGGTGGTAATGTAAAAAAGAAATTGAATTGTAAATGGTACTGCATATAATGTTTGTAACATGCAGAAACAGTGTGAAATATCTTTGTATGTACCATATACATCTATATATATATCATTTACTTCGCATATTTAAAAAAATACATAGATTTATTCTCCGATATGGTAATGTTATTGTGATCATGAGACATGAACATTGTTTGTTTGACAATAGAAGATGTTATATTTCCGTACAAAACCGCGGTTTTAATGTAAAAAAAAGATCACGTAAAGTGTGTTGTATATACTGTGTTACTCTGTATAATATGCAGAAACGATGTGACATATCTTCGTATGTACCCTATACGTCTATATATAATTTGCATCGCAAATTTCTAGGAAAATTTGCAACAATAAAAAACGTCGTTTTTGTTTGACTACAGAAAACGTTATATTTTACGGCCGTTAAATATCACGTTTTTTCGCGCTTTGCTCATAATTTGCGGACGAACATAATAGTTTGGTCTGGATTTTTTTAGTGTTGGTCTTATAATGTCGCCGTAAGTCGTGGTGTTTCATATTTAAATTATTACGAGATTATGGAAGTGTACGCGGAACAAAATAGTTGTGCGTCAGATGTGACGTATACGCGAAAATGTAATGACGGCATGTCGGAGTGGTTAGTTAGATTGTGTTCTTAAGGATATTCTTTGTTATCAACTTATCATATATGTATAAAAGCAGTAATAGTTCTTCGAATGTGGCTTCAAAAGTAGTTCTATGTCGTTTCACATCGAGAAAGACCGCCAGTTATTTCAGTACAGCTGACAATCAGAAACTGATACATATAAACAAGAGCGTATAAAGAAGGAATTATCTGCTCTTGATATAAACAAGTGCGCGCCCTTGTAGGCTTAATAAAGTATGCGCTACTCTGTGGCCATTAGATTCTCGTAGCCATCGCGCACACACACGCACACACACACACACACACACACACACACACACACACACACACACGCCCGCGCGCACGCATAAACACACGCACGCCCGGACACACACACACACACACATACGCACACACGCACGCGCGCACACACACACACACACACACACACACACACACACACACGCACACATACGCGCGTGCGCACGCATAAACACACGCACACACACACACACATACACACATAATACGACACATTAAAAGAATATGGGCGCCAACGGACAGGAACACGAAAGACATTCCGTGGTTCAATTGAGAGCTACGTAGCTTACAGGGGCAGAAAGAGGATGCGCAGAAAAATATATTAAAAGCATGAAACAAGAAGATTTATGTAAATTACAGAAAATTTATAAATCGGTTGAACAACCTTAAACCTCGAATGATCATACTGACTACATAGTAGACAAGATAAGTACTTACAAGTTAGCTCTAGTAACTATAGCTACTTACAAGTATGAGCTTTCTCAGACAGATACGGTGACCACTACACACAAAGACAAATTTGCAATTGCTCGTCACTTTGCCTGTCGCACCTCATATGGGGTTCTATACTGCTAATAAATCTCTCCAAATCAAATTTTAATAGACTAACCACACTACAAAATTATGCTCTATGCATAATAAAAGGTTATTCCCATAAAAATGCGTTATATAAAACACAAATTAATTATATAGACAGGCATGAGCAGCTACTAGAATTAGAGAACAGTTAAAAATGTCTCCCATAGAATACCTAATTAAACACCACAAAGTTATATTTATATACAAAATACGTCAACCACTCAGAAATAATTCCTACCATGCATATCTGACAAATATGACACTAAATTCAAGGACACTGAAATTAAAATACATAACAACAAATAATATGTATGGTCACAACTCACTTACTAAGAAGGTAATTGCTAAACACTAAAATGGGGTCATTCGATCGCTCGTTTGATTGGTAAGCATATTAATTGGTTTGGTTTAGATTTTTGATCTTGGAATAGCATCAGGAGTGAATAAAAACAATTAGTATTAACTTCTCTGTTAGTATATATAAAATAACAATTAAAATCATCATGGATCATTAAAGTGGGGTATTAGTTGTTAAACAAATAAAAACACAAGACATAATAATTATATATATATAGGGGAACCCGGGGCAAAGCGGAACACGGGGCAAAGTGAAACTGTCTCAGCAGATCTATGTTGATGCTGCCATCTATCTGTGACTGTTTTCATTAGAAGCTCAGTTGATGATGCATCGTTTTTGATGGACGCCATTTGCATGAATCAGGTATGTACATTTTTTTGGACAAAAGTCTGTTTTTTATGTGTTTGAAATAATATTTTTTAGAAATGAATCATCTGCTAAATCACTGTGATCTTGTGGAATTCTTATGTAGGCTATTTTGTTGAATCTAAGGCCTATGTGTGCCATATGCATGATGACATTATTTGCGTAGTTGTCTGCACAGCGTAACGCCACATGTGATGTATAGGAAACTATCATGTGTTCGGGGCAAAGTGGATGGGGCAAAGTGGAGCAGGGTTCCACTTTGCCCCGGCAATATTTGATAGCCCTAAATGTATATCGTTATTATCAGATTATTTATTATGATCTGAATTAGTACTCTCAGTAGCAGGTAAGCCTATGTCTGTCTTTGCATCATTTTAACACCTAACTCGGTAACATTGGCATTTCCATCTCTGTGTGTTTATGTGTGTGTGTGTGTGTGTGTGTGTGTGTGTGTGTGTGTGTGTGTGTGTGTGTGTGTGTGTGTGTGTTTATGTGTGTGTGTGTGTATATGTGTTTGTGTGCGCGCGCGTGTGTGTCTGTGTGCGTGTGTCTGTGTGTGCGTGCATAGCGTGCTATGCTGGCTACGGTATGTGTGTGTGTGCGCGCGTGTGTGTGTGTGCGTGTGTGTGTGTGTTGCGTGCGCGCGCGTGTGCATGTGTGTGTGCGTGTGTCTGTGTGTGCGTACATGTGCGTGTACGTATGTTTGTGTGTGTGTGTGTGTCTGTGTGTGTGTGTGTGTGTATGTGTGTGTGCGTGCATGTGCGTGTACGTATGTATGTGTGTGCGTGTGTGTGTGTGTCTGTGTGTGTGTCTGTGTGTATTTATATATGTTTACCAGTATAATATTTGCCATGTATTTATCGTATAGGCATCTCGCATACTATATAAGCGATTTATATAACCGAGTTGAGTTATAAAATCCAGCCATCACTCATGATAGCATTATCGTCGCATACGCTGTCATTTCACGTGTATACTCCCGATTTGAAATCATGGCGTACCTGCCATCCACGACCCCGGCCGCGTCACTTTAGCCCAACAACTGATTTGGAGGAGAGATGAGAGGAGGCAGCGAGGAGGAAGCGGGGGGCAGTTTCCACGCACCCCGACGAGAAATGTGAATACCATGGACATGATTATTGGAACCACTCCCCAAAACACATTTCGCACGTGGCTTTACTACCCCGCAGTCACGCAAACACACCTGTACGCCATCACGGCACACACACGCACACACAGCACACACACACACACAACACACACACACAGATATGGCACGCCACGCACGCTCGGACGGATGCTGCGCACGCCATGCACACACACACACACACACACACAGCAGACACACACATCACACGACTTGCCATGCACACATGGCAAGCATGTAATGGAGATGGATGTTGTGCATGGATGTGATAAATAGATGATAGATATTTACAGATCAGATAGCATAGATATGATAAGATGATTTGACTGACCTTCGCAGTTAAGTTAGATACTATCTTATTCTGATGTACACACAAGATTTATATCTCAATAAATGCATTAAAATGATATAAAAAATATTTGTAGGTGTGTGTGCATTCGTGTACGTAGTTCGTTCTGAATAGATATAACGCGACTATAACAGAACTCTGCCAGTAAAATACCCGATTTCTCGCAAACTTTTAAATCATTACGGGTTAGCCAATGCAGTAAGAAAGAAGCGAAGCGAGACCGACGGCTTCGCATGCGCAAATTCTAGAGCAACTCTTATTTGCATTCGCTTATGCAACCGCATTGTCCGTGCAAAGATATTAATTGATTACAAGTAGGCATCGGCTGCCATGTTAAAGTGAGCAAGGTACTTCATTATTCAAAACAGAATCCAAGACAAATATATTGCATGTTAGAAATTTTTTTTGATAAAATACACGAAAGTCTATCAATTTATTTATTGAAAATGTACATATTATGCTTCATATCGGACAATTCATAAGATACAATAATTTACAGCAAAAAGTGATACTAAATAAATTAAATAAATAAATCAAATGAAAAGCTTATCGAATAATTGAATTAAATAAATAAATGTAATAATTTAAACTAATTATAATTTAATTTATGCACTAGTCACTGGACAGCTGAAGGTTTGAAAGCTGCATTCAGTTCCGCTAATTTCTAACACGCGTTTCTTATTCGGCATGGTGTCAGGACATTNATTTTTTTTTTTTATATCTATCGATTTCGAATAGGAAGTCGTATTCTTCCGACAGACCAGCTTTTGTGCGGTTGGCCGTGCTGCCTATCAGAATGGGCGTGCAGGAGAAGTCACTGTCTAATACTTTCATCTCCTTGCAGACTCGCTCCATCAGGTCTTGCACGGCGTCCCGCATTTGATCGCTTTCCCCTTGATGCTCTAATCTTCCCAAGCCTGGCGTCTCCCATATATCAGACAGTGACGTCACACCACTGACATTACAGCGTGATATCTTACATTCTATGTCACAATAACAATGGGCGGGCAGCTCACTGACAAAGTATTGGTGCGCCAGTATAGCTCCGGCGGATTCTCTATAGCCGTCGTTGATGGTGACCTCATGGGCGCGATCTACGGCCGCCTGGTACGCTGTTTGCACTTCATCAGGATGCGACCGCCACATTCCTTTATCTAATAATTCCGTCACAATGCTTGCGTGACCGCCGTAGGCAGCCCACACCAATAACGTCCACCCATTGTTAGTGCGACTCTCCACCCGCGCTCCTGCTGCTAGTAGCGTCATGACGAGCGATGTATGACCGTAACGGGCAGCATACATCAACGGCGTCATTCCATCAACGCCCGCGTGATCTATGTTAGCGCCTGCATCTAATAACGCTGTGACCGTATCCGTATGACCGTGAGCAGCTGCTGACATTACTGCGGTGCTGCCATTCACGTCAGCGTGTTCTATGTTAGCGCCTGCACCTAATAACGCTGTGATCGTATCCGTATGACCGTTAACAGCTGCTAACGATACTGCGGTGCCACCAATCACGTCCGTGTGTTCTATGTTAGCGCCCGCACCTAATAACGCTGTGACCGTATCCGTATGGCCGTTATTAGCTGCCAGTATTACTGCGGTGTGGCCAATCACGTTCGCGTGTTCTATGTTAGCGCCTGCACCTAATAACGCTGTGACCGTATCCGTATGACCGTTAATAGCTGCTGCTAGTAATCTGTCACCTGTGAGGGACGCTGGTAATCTGTCTATTCTCGTCGGTGGTCTCTCGGTCGTCTTCCTAACTGCCTTGGATTGATTGTTGCCCATATTGATAGTAATATATTGTGTTTTGATTCCATCCGCTTTTCGATACTTGAAATCTGGAGAAAAAAAACATTTCATCTCTCGTAATTAGAAGAAGTTTCAAATTTGTTTCCTTCTCACACTGTACGCCAGCATGCGGCTGCGTTTGATTACGGAATGCACGTGTGAAAACATTAACACCTAGTCATGACATACACGTGACAAATCTGCACTAAAACTATGATAATTATCCGTGTATTTATAAAAGGGTTTAATTTCATAGATACGAAGATTTAATAGATGTGAATATTTAATGTGGGAAAAATATGCTTGTAACATTTTTTTTATGGAAAATCGAAAATGCCGTCAGAACGATTGCAAAGCGGACGTGATTTAATAAGAGCAAACGTACTGTTTCTCTATCGTATTTCAGGCACGTGTAGCGGTAGCT
>NW_014578089.1:0-1054 GCF_000485595.1 Priapulus caudatus | reverse complement strand
AGAAGGTGAAGGAGGGGGAGAAGGTGGATAAGGAGGAGGAGAGGAGGTGGAGGAGGAGGAGGGGGAGAAGGTGAAGGAGGAGAAGGAGGGGGAGAAGGTGAAGGAGGGGGAGAAGGTGGATAAGGAGGAGGAGAGGAGGTGAAGGAGGAGGGGGAGGAGAGGAGGTCGAGGAGGAGGAGGGGGAGAAAGAGGGGGAGAGGGAGAAGGGAGGAGGTAGCGGAGGGCCAGATGGTGGAGGAGGAGGGGAGGTGGTGGAGGAGGAGGAGAGGAAGAGAGGAGGTGAAGGAGGAGGAGAGGAGGTGGAGAAGGAGGAGGGGAGAAGGTGGTGAAAGAGGAGGAGGGAAAAAAGGTGGAGGAGGATAAGGAGGAGGAGAGGAGGTGGAGGAGGAGGAGGAGAGGAGGTGGAGGAGGAAGAAGATGGGGAGAAGGTGGAGGAGGGGAGAAGGTGGAGAATGAAGAGGAGAGGAGGAGAGGAGTTGAAGGAGGAGGAGGAGGAGAGGAGGAAGGGGAGATGGAGGGGAAGGAGGGGAAAAGGGAGGAGGTAGCGGAGGGCCAGGTGGTGGAGCAGGAGGGGAAAAGGGAGGAGGTAGCGGAGGGCCAGGTGGTGGAGCAGGAGGGGAGACGGTGGTGGAGGAGGAAGAGAGGAGGTGGAGGAAGGGGAGAAGGTGGGGAGAAGGTGGTGGATGAGGAGGAGGAGGAGGAGAAGAGGAGGAGGAGGAGGAGAGGAGGAGAGGAGGTGGAGGAGGGAGGAGGTAGAGGAGGGCGCCTCTACCTCCTTCTCTCCCCCGCCTACTCCTTCTCTTCTACTACCTTCTCCCCTCACTTCTTTCCTCCTATATCTCCTTCTCTAAATGTCCAGCGAATAAAATAAAATAAATTGATAGCAAATAAACACAAAGTTTGTCCTTAGTACCGAAACTTCAATGATGATGTTTACTCTCTCTCATCTAAAAATTCTTTTAAATGCCGTCAGCAATCTTAGCGCAAACGCACGCCTATGTGCACAGAGACAATAGATTATGTATCACACACACACACACACACACACACACAC
>NW_014578088.1:109252-109739 GCF_000485595.1 Priapulus caudatus | reverse complement strand
TCATCTAATGTGATACCAGTAGGTAAGTAACGATCGGCGCGCAGCGCTTAGGATCAACAGCAAAGCTGTGCCACGCAATCTTGTATCATGTCTCTCTGGATAGTCCTTGAGCATCATACTAAGTATACCTGGTTGTTTACACTGTAGGTAGTCACTGTCAGAGTGTTTTACGTCAGCATCGGTTCTTTATCGTCCTCATTAGTCATTACTGCATGGTGAGCCCGGGCCAATATTTTGTGGGCATCTGAGCCACAAGCAATTCACGGTCCTTGATTGTTGAGAGCCAGATTTTTATACTGTATACCTTGAGCAGATTCACTGACCTAAATGCGGTTTGATCTATAATAGCCTGCAAACCTCTAGCTGTGGATCACTGTAGCACTCTTAAAATATAAATGAGTTAAACTGCTACCTCTGGCTCGTTGTCACTGACACTGGTGACTATCCAAGCTTTCAATTTTCTAAGACGTTTTCAAAATCAAAGCAC
>NW_014578088.1:94269-109242 GCF_000485595.1 Priapulus caudatus | reverse complement strand
TCAAAAAATGTTGGCATGTATGCACACTGACACATAAATATATATACACACGGGCGGCATTTACAGGAAATTGTCGGCAATAATAGGTGAAAGAGAGTATAGAAACATTAAGACTTTGGTAGTAAATAGATTTCGTATTTATTTAGCATTATATTTTATTGAAACGCTCCAAGTGCCTGTGACCAAAGAGCTTATAATGATTATTATAATGACTAAAGAGCTTATAATGATCATTATAATGACTAAAGAGCTTATAATGATCATTATAAGCTCTTTGCTGTGACTGTGAGTAGTAGCAGTACTCCAAGTGCCATGCCACTGGTTGAGTCATGCCAATTGGAAATACTATTAGTATTACCAAGAGTAGATAATAAAACCTATTAAAAAAAATGGTTTTATTATCTACTCTTGGTATTACTAATCATATTTGGCATTAGCTTTACCGATGTATCACTATTCCAGCCTATCGCGGAACCTATCACCGTGACCATAGTGCACCCTAAAGGCCAAGACACACTGCAGCGACAGCGTAGCGACCCGCCGACCGTAACGACAAACGACTTTTCAGAAAGTTAGAAACTATTGTTTCCTATGAGCTATTGCACACACACGCGACAGCGACCGGCGACAACCTTGACAACAAAAATATTTAGAAACTTTTCTATTCTCCAGCGACAGTCGCCAACTACACTTTACAAATAGCCAATCGCAGCCGTTTCCATCAGCACGTAACATTACGATTACGTCATAAATAACCCATAATGCTAGCCAAGACGTAGACTGGTCTCCGGCGCTAAACTCGCGACGCATGTCACAAACAATAAGTCCGCGAACCAGTCTAACCAAAGCGTGCAAGCTGTGGGCCTGTGGCAGGCTAGACACAGTACGTACAGTACATGATAATTTGCTGCGTATATTTTACTTTATTATCTTATCGGATTATCCTTTTAGTTTTAGAGATGCCTCGGTGGCCCAGTGGTTATAGGCCATGTATATTGTCCACCTCTCACTCCAAAGGCTGTGAGTTCAAACCCCGACCGGTGCAGTGAATTTTCTCAAGGTGTAAAAACCTGGCTCTCAACTTTGGAACTGTGAATCTCCCCGTCGGCTCGGATGACGCGACGTAAAATGGCGTTCCTGCGTTATTATCCACGTAACCGTGGGCTACGCAAAAAGCTATCCAGATCCAGATCCTTATGCCTAGAGAGTTTTTGCAGCCTGTTATTTAAAAGCAGCAGCATGAGTTTTTGTTGTCTTGCTTGTTCATAGTGATAGATCGTGTAACCACTGTGGCGAGTGCTGGGTGAACATTTTTGACCCTACACAGTCAAGGTCGCTGTCGCTGCGCAGAGTGTGTTTGCGCCGTCGCCGCGACTTTTGTCGTTTGGTCGTTGCGGTCGATCGCATGTCGGCTGCAGTATCTTAACCTGATCCTAATCCTGATCCTAATCCTAAAACGTAACCTAATCCGCAATCGTACTACGGCACGATTAGGCGCAAGATTTTTAGGCCCTACCTACTACATCATTTAGTATTTATTTGCTAAAACGCGTTTGCTAAACGCAGTGGCTGGAGTACGGTACCGTCGGATCGTTGAAAGCCCCTTTTTGGCGTTAGGAGTTCTAGGGTTTAGGGTTAGGAATTAGGGTTAGGGTTATGGTTAAGGGTTAAGTTTTAGGGCTTAGGGTTAGGGTTTCTAGCTCATCTAAACTCTCAAATCGTGCATTTTATTTCCCAAGGCGTTTATTTTGAAATCTGGCGTTCACCGGCCGCCCAAAATCTTTGTTCGTTAAGTATGAAACGAAATGGACTTCACCGTACCCGTAGCCTCGAGAACATTAAGATACGGACTACGTACCCGTAGCCACTGCCTTTGCGGCAACATTTGCTATAACGCGTAGGGCCTAGGGACTAATACAATAATAGTAATATATAGTAATACTACTAATAATATTAATAGTAATAAAGTCTTATTACTATTAGTATTACTATTACTATTACTATTAGTAATAATATTTAATTAATAATAATTTAATACAGATGGCTAATATGCCCCGGCAGCGGCATATATCTGAGCGGACTGCCGGGCTAAACGGCTCTTCCGATTTCCTATATGCCCGGCAGTTTTTTATTTTTAGTTGTTATCTCAAGTAAACAAGGGTTAGGGTAGAGTTAGGATTAGGTTTAGGGTTAGGGTTCGGGTTAGGTTTAGAGTTAGCGGTTTTTGTTAGGGTTAGGGTTAGAGTTAGGGTTAGGAACTGCCGGCATTTAGGAAAACGAAGACCGTGCGACGGCTGCCGAGGCATAATAGGCCACAAAGCGTATTTAATAATATCAATAATATTATAAATAATAATTAATATATATACGAGTCACGGACTCAGACTTACCTCCAACATTACAAACGTCTGCTACAACTTCATGGTGATATTTTGGAGGTTCCCCGCGAAGAAGTAACTCAACATCATTGTCGATCATTAATTCGTCGTGTGTATTATTGCCTCCTCTAGAAAACAATATTGCTTTTGGCTCAGAGACAGCTTCAGGTTGGCAGACCTCAGCCATTTCTGATAGTGATATGATAAGTGATGTTTATTTTATTATGGACTTTACGTGAGATCTCGTTTTTGACCACGATTGCTGACAAGTGGCGAAACAATAACCACACGGCGAATCCCGGACGGATGCGCAACCGCAACACATGGGAGACATATTAGAGTCAATGCTTTACCTGTAAACACTTGAGTTACCCGTAATGTACTTTTGTTATATCTGTCTACGCGAAAATATATCCTCTCTCTATTTTAAATGAATACTTTTAAAATTATTGTAATGATAGAGTAGAGTATGCGGAAATTAAACTCCACGACAGATGGCGCTCTCGCTCTGGCTCAATTCTGAGGCTCAATTCACTGTTGAATGAGGCTGTATCCTGAGTTGTACGAAGAAAGGAGCTACATATACCATGTTATATGTAGCTCCTTGGTACGAAGGGGCGCTGCATGCAGTTTTGGGCGGAAATATGATGTGGAGATGGGATAGAGAACGTAGAGGGAAATATATGGGGTAGAGATTGAGGAGGTAGACAAGACAAGACAATTAAGGTAGACACTAGACCGGGGTCAGAATAACACGTGGAGAAGGAGTGGTAGTTGGTAATAGATGGTAGTAAGAAGAGATAGTAGTTGAGAATTGAGGAGGAAAAGTATAGGATGGCAATATAGCGAAAAAGAGATGGAAACTAGATGGTGGTTATAGGGAAGAAAGTCACAAAAATACAATTTCATGCGGCGCATTCCCGACAAGCGACGTACCGTTCTGTTTAGCCGTTGCAGCCATTTCGCAATCACACATACAACACACCACAACACACACACACACACACATACATACACACACACACACACACACACACACAGTCCCGCGCGCGGCGTCGCGACGCACATCTGCAACACACCAGCACCAGCACAACACACACACACACAGACGCACACTAACACAGGTACACACACAGTCGTGGCAAGCACGGATACGCATCCACTATGCAACGCTCTGCACACACACACCACGCACCACGGCAACACGCACGCACGACACCACAGCGTCGACCACACACAACGGGTCACACACACAGGACGGTACACACACACACACAGCACACACACACACACACACCACACACAGCACCACACACACGCGCACAATAGCTCACATATATATATATAATCAAGACTCCAAGAGTGCATTACTAGAGAATCTCTTATATGCACTCTTGAGTATATATATACTATTATTATATATATATAATATATATATATATATATTGTATACCGGTATATTATATATATATATTTGCTCTAAGAGATAATATATATACGGTATATATAGTATAATATATAGAGATAATATAATAATTATATAAATATTTAGAGAGATATATCATATAATAATGCTCTAGGACTCTATTTATAGCACTCTTGATATATAATAGCTATTATATATAGTATATATATATATATATATTATATCAAGAGCTCTTGATTATATATATATATCCGCTAATTTGATATCACTCTCCAAACCGCCAAGATGGCGCCCAATCGTAGAACGTGTGGCGGTGCGCACATTTAGCGCTACAAGCGTTGTTGTCTTGTTGCGCTTGTGTTGTTTGCTTGTGTTGTGATGTGTGTTTTGTTTACATCTTATCTCTTAACAGTTTTGCATTGCGAGCAAGCAGGAAACAGCTGTAAGTCGCTCTCTATTGATTAGAGATTGGATCTGCTCGTCTGTCTTGTAAATGTTAGTTCATAGATGATAGCGTTTTGCTCCCGATAGTCTGCACCGGATACCGGGATAGGCTGCATGCACTGATGCAGAGTGCCATCGCTAATTACAAACTATATGGCCAATTTGTGCATCATCTCCTATCCTAATTGAGTGATTACGTAAATATTTGACATTGTGCACCATTTCATGACATATGTAAATCTGATTGAGCCTAAATCTGTTCGTAAAGCCTAGATACAATATGTCAATAATGTAACCCAAACACAGGATAGGGTTAAAAAACTATAATATCCTGTGTAAAAGTGTGTTTGGGTTACATAATATTGTATGATGTATCTACGTAAACCCTAGTCAGCCTAGTGTGGCGGACCATGTCATATAATTTACATAGTGATAGTAAATTAGCCCCACGAATAATTAGCCCCACGAATAATTAGCCCCAGGAATAATAGGTCCATTGATTATGCAATTTTGACGAATGCTAGAGTATCTGGCACCTTAATTGTGTAGTTCATAATTACATTACCTTATAGCCAAACGCGTATTAGTTTGTTCAATACCACTGCTAGTTACATTACAAACAAGAATTGAAATCGGTTGTTGATATGTATCAACGTATCATTTACGTGCCATTTACGTATCATTTTTGTGCGGGCCGTATGTTTTGGACGCCAGATGAAACGAAGGTGTTAGCGGTGTAACCACGGCCACGGACTAAACATGGAAATAGAGTAAAACACACGTACTAATCACGGACGCACGTGGACAGCCCTGATAAAAAGTTCCTTATCACGAGCGTCCATGTTTACGAAATCACTGATTATAGCATTGCATACGGCTAGCGTACCCAAACTTGGAATCTGCACAATCTCGAGATTGGGCAGCGTTTGTGCTGCCCAAACTGCGGATTGGTTAAACCTGATACTGCTAGTTTGGTTGACCAATCTCAAGATTGGGCAAACTGAAAACAGTCGGTGATTCAACAACCGCTCATAGCGAGTGTGGTGTGCGTGGTGCAAACTATAGGAAGAGATTTATTTCATATCTATCCAATTATTTATTATAATCATTTAATATTTATACAAAGGTGCCAAACACATTGAGGAAAGAAGGTATACGACCTTATAGTTATGATATAACATTTGAAATCATAATAATCATATGTTTGTGCAAGCTCTGTTTACCTCTGTTTGCCCAATCTCAAGATTGGTTGCCCAAACTGCAGATGCGCTGAAATTCCAAGTTTGTGCAAGATTCGAAGTTTGGGCACAACACAGCCGAGCATGCGTGCAAAAATGTCCGGTGCACTATAAATCTGTATCACACCCGCTTCGCCGGCAGCGGTTTCACCGTTTGAAACTGTAAACAACAGATTTTTGGACTGCAGATTTCAATTAGACATTTCTTAGTAGCCAGCAGTGATATTGGACAAACTAATACGTGTTTGGCTATAAGGTAATGTAATTATTAACTACACAAGGTGCCAGTTACTCTAGCATTCGTCAACATTGCATAATCAATGGACCTATTATTCCTTTAAGTATCGCGAAAAGGACTCGGGATGTCGAATTTGGGGGTCAAGGGTCAAATGTCAAGATGTTTCATAGAGGGGAATAATTCCCCATAACTTAGCGTATAGAGGAAATACGAATCTGCGGCCAAATCTCAAACGCTTGACCGAATGCTCTAGATATCCGTGTATAGTGTGATGGGAGGAAACCATCACTCAGCGCGAAATTTTGAGGGTCACAGGTCAAAGGTGGCAGTGGTAGGAACAGGTCCCAGATAATCAGACATTTTCTGGAGGACATGGTCTAACGGGCCGAGTGCCAAAACTTTTTGTTTCAGGCGCTGACGCCTAGCCGTTTTGATCACTTTATTGAAAAGGACCTATGAAACTCTACCTTCCGGCTGATATGTCGTAAGAGGAA
Source organism: Priapulus caudatus (assembly GCF_000485595.1). Taxonomy (NCBI): domain Eukaryota; kingdom Metazoa; phylum Priapulida; class Priapulimorpha; order Priapulimorphida; family Priapulidae; genus Priapulus; species Priapulus caudatus. Next base: position 103,024 of record NW_014578088.1, on the reverse strand, counting down.
GTGGTATTATAACCCTTGGAACCCTCAAGAGGAGGTGTTAAACATGGATTTGATGTGACTGTGACTTAGTGTTAACATAAGGATGAACTGCTTTTGCTATAGAAGCACACCTCACGCGCCCGTCACATCCACCTCCCCGCTGCCTCCACGTCCCCCTCTTCCTTCCCCCACCATCCCACACACGCACCACTACACCGCGGCTCGACGCATATCCATGAGAACATGTTAATAATAGCTAAGTCATAAAGCTTACACAGGCTTATCTTTATTACGTACTACCAGTTGGTCATAAGCAAGAGCTATGGATTTTAGGAATCTTATTAGTAGTAATCCTAGATATGAGAGCTCTGAGCGCGAACTACTGCGTGGCAGGAGGGCACAACTTGATCCGTTGGCCAGTGAGTTTATCAGAAAGAATACTTGGCTACAGGACACGTCAGTTGAGCGCTGTCGCTCTGCGCGGATGTTAAATAAAACTGTTATATAGCAGTTCATAACTTGTGTGTGAATAAAAATACTTGGATAAATTGTAGATTTGCACTGTCTAATGCATGTCGTCATCATTTTTAGCTCATCTGAGCATAGGTCAGATGCAGGCTTGTAGCAATCGCTTGCATCGTCGTGTCCGTCCGGGTAGTCCGGTCGTCACGGTCGTCCGCGTCGTCGCGTCAACAGTTAGGCAACAAATCTTAACCGCTCGAAGTAACGGTCACGATATTCGGGTCAGTTTGGGGGGGATACGTCAAAACGGAGTTGGGATATGTCGAAAGCTGGGGGGTCAAACGTCAACGGTAAGAGGGGTAAAAGAAGGCGGGAACATTCCACTCCTTAACTTAGGGAGAGGAAGAAAGACAGAATTGGCGCACAAATCTAAAACGGCTCGCCCTGAGCTCGTGATGTCGGGGATAGCATATGGTAGCGCAAACCACTCACTGGTGGCCGAAAATTGGAGGTCACACGGTCAAAGCGACATGGAAGCACAGGGCAGCATTGTAGATTTTCTGAGGAGATGTCTGACGAGCGATGTGGAAAATTTTTTGTCCTTCAGCGGTGCCTATCATTTTTATGGCTGGATTGTAAAGCGAACCATGAAATCGGCTTTCACTGACGTGCGATAGAGTAAAGTGTCTGATAACCTTTTTGACCGCAAGAGGAGGGTTAAAAGGATTGGTTGAGCGGGTCTTTTAGAGAAGACTTGGGCTGCGGGTTTGCTAGTGAAAATTATACATCGCCGGAGTAGGCAGGCTACAAGGTCACAGGGGGTGAAATATATCAAAAGCTAAATTTGCAGGTTAAAGAAAGGGTGATGCTCTGAAACATCGTATATTTTATATGGCAGTTCTGTAGTGTACAGTATAGTTACAGGAACAGGGGAGTAGATAAGGGGAGAGTTGTACTCAATAAACAAGGAGAATTTCGGCATTTAACGAGCCTTATGAATACCTACGATGTACGACCGCGTAACTATTCCAACTTGAGCTCAAATCGGACACAGTACGATTCGACCCTTAATGGGACCAGAGTTGTTTCCTCGCGTAGTAAACACCACCGCAATCCGGAGTATACAGACTAAAAAATACGACACGATCATTCAATCTTTGTCGCATTAATCAACCGATAGCAAGGCCTCATGCATTCAGACAAAACGCAGCCACGACTTGGCCCGGCAGTGCGCGCGTGCTGGGCTCTCGTGGAATATGGTGGGACGTAGCGGTTTTAGGGGCCATCGCGAGGAGACTTGGACATCGACGCAAATATAGACGCAACGGGCGTCGCGGTGATGAAGCCGGTATGCTGTAGCCTGGAAGCCGTGCCAAGCGGACGCGAGAACATCTGCTCTTGTTTATGTTGCTGTCTCGCTAGAGCGGTAAGGGCGTAAGCATAGAATACATACAGACTTCGCGGTAGTATCTATGGATTAAGCTGACAAATATCAAACATGGCACCGGCGTAAAGAATGATCTAGAAAAAGGACCAGGAAGACGCAAATAAACACAACGAAAGATCGTGAGCTCTGACAGACGCCGGAAATTAAAGAAAAGGGTGTGCTGCGTAAACACGACCGTAGCAGATTAGCAGCTCTTAGAAGCAGGGTTCGAGAAGCAGCGCATCTCGCCAACACGGTGATACGTTCGTGTTGAGTCGGAGCACATAGACAGCTAGAATACAATAATGTAACCAAACCCAACGAGGATAGGGGCCTAATCCTCTTGGGTTTTGATTAGCTGATTGTATCTAATAGACAGCGACCCGATCCCCATTGGCCCCTATCTCTTGGGTGTTGGAGTACTCTATTGTATAATAATAGACAGCGATACCTCACACGTCTGGTGTCTTGCTCGATAAACATGTTTGCTTCTCTATACCCGTGTTGTTTATTTACTATTGATTAAATTTAGTTGATTATTGTCTATTTATTTACATGCACCAGGGACACCTATAGTATAGCCCAACGTGTACGACGCAACTCTGCACCGGAGCGGGAGACCCTACACAGCCACGTATATTGTACGCACGTATTGCAAGCGTACAGTCACGTAGATGGCTTTATACAGCGTCTACTACACGCTGGCTGCAGACCGCAAGCTGCTGCGGATGGGCGTTGGGGGGGGCATCTAGCTGCAATAGCGTCATGGATTAGTCGTCTATAGGATGATGCGTCGACGGGCTCCAAATTCTCAGCGAGGCCACCAAACGCTAGCACGTTCCACAATTCCAACAGAGCCAAAGCAGCGGCACGGCGGGCACGGCGGGCAATCGCTGCTAGCTTTTGACTGAAGTCATACGCGCCGGATTGTCAACGGCTGGATTACGATGCACAAAGATTGGAGCAATCGTGTCGTAGGGTACGTCTGTATCTCCGGATTGCGGGATGCTCTACGAACGGAACAGATCTGGTACGAATAGATGGGACAGTGCTACTGGCTCCGATTTAGACTCAAGTTGAATGAGTTAACCGCCCAGTACGATAAGAGTACCGGCTATGTAAGGTAGTAAATGGAACGAATTTCCTTGCTTTATTGGAGGCACACTCATTCCCTTTATCTAAACTTTTTTTTTCCTGGGGATGTAACTAGTATGACCACTGCCAGTGCAGATGCGTTGGTGTTGCTGGTACTGTGAGGTGTGCCTTTATTGTTGCACGCGCGGGCAGCTCCTCTATGGCGCAGCCCTGGTAGGTTGCGTACGGTAAATGGGTCATGGAGTGCTTACCTACTTCTGTCTCTGAGACTGTATGGCTTGCTACTACATTGATGGGGAGCGTCAGTCTTTTATCTGAAGGACACTTAACGTTACGCGCCACCGCCTGGCGTGGCAACTTTCAATAACGATCCACGACATCTTGGTGAGAAGCTTACCTGATACCTACATGTGCATTCCACTGTGTCGGACGTGTAGAATAGTGAACCATTTGGACTAACAATGGGTTACTAGAATCCCAACCAGCCTCCACCACAGAGTCACCGCAGTAGAGGCTAGTATGAGCCCGCTGTCGCTATGCGGCACTGTGTTTAGCTTGCCTTGACCATCGTCAAGAAATGAGCTATGTGCCAATGGCGTGTCGTCCGTCGTGTCCGTCCTTCCCGGGCCGTCAACATTTGGTAACGGTCACCGATAAACTCGCAAGAACCGCTCTGGACGGACGATGTTTCACAACGGGGCAGACTTAGTTGGTACTCCCTATGAGAGAGGTGTGGTTGAACGGAGAGTTTGCGAGCACGCCGCTTGACACTACATATCGAGCAGGTCCACGTTGTTGCAAGATGGAAATGCACACAGTACGCAGTTAGTTGCAAATGGAGCAGTTTTGCCTCATTTCTCGGTGCATGTGGTATGAATGAGGACTGCCCCACGAAACATATTATCAGGCGGTTTTTGTTTTTTCTCAAACTGATGGCAAACAATTAGCGGGTAGATGTTGACAATGTCAGCATGATAGCATTTCAGTGCGCGACGGGTCCCAACGAATAACTCCCGAGCACACCGCTTCGGACCCACAGGTTGCGGATAATGGCATACAGTTTGGACTCCGCAAATGGAGAAGATGTTGAACGTCCGATTTTGAGGCACCCACGTCCGAACCGGACTTTCGAGCCACGCCCACTTTTTGGCAAAAATGAAAATGGCCATCTAGATTCATTCGATTTTGTTAAATTTACCTACCTACCTACCTACCTACCTACCTAATCATACGGTACCTACGTGTAATATTGTATTTTAAATTCTTCGTTACAGTAAATTGACTGGAATATTTTATTGCTTTTATTTGCGCGATAATCGAAAACCAAAATGGCGATCATTTAGGCTTTTTTCATATCAAAACTAATCCTGAAACAAAACAATGAAATTTATATTAGTATAAAACAGGGAATAAGGACATTTGATCACATTTCGGTCCATCAAAAATGAAACACTTACCAAATTTTAAATATCATCTCCCTCTTCTATCACACCCAAGGTGAGCTATATATTGTCATTGACACTTTCATTTCAGGTTGATAACACTAATGTAATGGTCAAGCTGTGTATATAATATAATACACACTTTCTTATACAGTTTCTTCCATTTCTTTCACACGTGTTCGTTTTCCACCAATCAGTAAACAAATTGAAGCTCTACATTTTAAATAAGATAAAAGTGTCTGTGCATGCTGGCATCATAATGTTTGTTTATTTATTTAGTGCATATAACCTCGCACAGTTGGTACTGCACAGTAGCGTGTGTATACTCCAGGAAACAAGTGAATTGACTTCAGCTTCCATGCTATCTGCCGTGAAAGCACAATACAACTCACTAAGTTATAAAACATAATTAAAATTGTGAATAGTTAATTAATAGCTAAAATTGCATCTATGTTTTTCATTGTGAAGTAGCGGGATAACTGAACAATGTTCCTCGTACAAACAAATGTAACAAACGCTACGACGTTTTAGGATTGGTCTGCATGTGAAACACTAATGTTGCATAATATAGTTGTGGCGTGACATTCTAACAAATATCTTGATTATTCGGCACGATTTCTCGAGACTTTTGCTCGTTGCTCCGATGAGTAGGCAGTGTTAGAGGGTTTCCTGATAATGCGTTTCAGCACTAGAAGCGAAAGCAGCTGATCGCAGCAGGCTGCACTGCTGGTCACCTGACTACGCAATCAATACCGATCTCTTCGTATTGATTTTCGTGGCCGCGCTGGCTGACATTTTAGCTGCATGCGAGGCTGTGCGCAACGTTTTCTAGTTGAGATCCATTTGCGAAGGTGATACTGTTTCTTGTGCTGACCTTCCGTCGGATTCCATGTTGTTGTGAGCGGCATTGCTGTTTGTATTTGTAAAAATGCGTGGAGTATGTGTGTGTACAGGCCTGCGGCGGAGCGGAGGGCTATAGTTCTAGAGCTATACATGTACAGTGTAGCACAACGTAAGTGCTCTTCAAGTTCATTGTCGAATATGATTTTACGTATTTTATTGCATCGGTGATTAAATTTATAATATTAATATTACTGGTTATTGACATTACTATATGGTCGTGGACCAACAATTAGGACTCATCTTGTTAGTTATTTACTTCTTATAGCGCTTTTACTTCAGATAGGGCAATATGCTCATAAAAATGCGTGCGTGATTCAGTCAAAGGGAAGTTCCATACACGATGCTGAGAAGGAGCGGGAGAAGCTTTGAATCTGGGAGTTAATCATAGTTATATAATATATATAGTGTCATATTAATAGGTTATAAATGTTTAACTGTTCAGTCGATCCGGTGGGGTCGAGTTAGCTTAATTTGTAGTAAACTATCGCCCGTTGTGTGTTATACATTTGTGTATGGGCATTCTCGTTTGTCGCTTGCCGCTATGGTCTCGGCTGCGTTAGCTCTGGAACTGTAGCCCTCCGCTCCGCCGCAGACGGCATGCGACGGAGCGCAGAGCTATAGCTCTAGAGCTACGGCTGCGGTTGCTTGTGAGTGTGTGCGTGTGCGTGTGTAGGTAAGTGGTTGGGTGTGTGTGTGTGTGTTCGTGCGTGCGTGCGTGTGTACGTGCACGTACACGTACGTGTCTGTGCGTGTCTATATGTGTGCTTTCGTGTCTGCGGACATGCGCGTCCGTGCATACGTGTGCGTGTATTTGTCTATGTATGTGCGTGCATGCGTGCGTGTTGCCTATATTGATGAGAAGCAAAACAGAAATTAAGCAGATTATATCGAATCAGTAATGGTTATTATTTATGCATACAATTTTACGTAATAATCGATGAATCTCTACAGGTTATAATGGTTTAAGTGTAAAACAATGCGCAGGTAAGTGTCTCACTTGCTTGTAGAAATTGTCATGCATTTAACGAGGCATAGACGTTCGTTCACAGTTCACACATATTAATCTATAGGTCTGAATTACCAGCATCGTTTGCAAAGCTTCCTGTTTAATTACTAGATGCCATGCTGTCAACAGCTGTACATGCTCTCTCCTACTCTAAGTGTAAGGTGTTTGTGTGCGAAGCTAGATCTTCCGTCAATGCTGAGTGTTGCTGATGCGATTTGAATAAGAACAAGAGCTAATAATACATGAATTATTATTAACAGTTGACTATTTATTAACTATATTTATTAATTTTATTTATTAACTATTATTATTAACACATTTTTATATAATTAGCCCTTGATAAGAAGTATATAAGTAATATCAAGAGTAGATAATAACACTAATAGTAATAATAGTGTTATTATTTACTCTTGGTAATATGCTGCCTGCTTCCCCATAGTAGTTTGTTCAGCTTGATCAGCTTGTTGTTACAGCAAATGTTGTACAAGATACACATGTGGATCATGTAGCCACAAGTCGCTGGCTCTCCTAGCAGTGCATGCTTCGGCCGTTTTACATTTGTTGAACCTGGGTAGGGTATTACCTATAAAAGTGTTAGTATACACGTACAATTTTAGAGAAATTTAACAAGAGACAGAAGATTTAAAAATAGACAAATGTAGACCGTGTACCCCAACATCATTTCACGCAGTTTCCTGCCATGCAAGTTGTTGCCACTCGGCTGTTACATCATGGGGTATCTTGCTGGTTTATTTCCGGTTGGCCTATTTAAGGAGACGTGTTATTTACGGACAGATGGGTAGGGTCCAGGAGGGGGTCGTCAGAATTACTCCGGGTGTCATAAAGCACTCTGATAAACATAAACTCCTCAGTCCAAAGACGTACATACATCAAGCTGTGAAAACAGCATGATTGTTGGGATCGTCAGTTCTAAGTAAACACAGCTGGAAATTAAGGCATGTCTGAGAATTTATGGGATGTCACAAATTAGCTTCAGCTTTGAAGGCATGTTGGACCCAACAAGAGCTTAATACCCGGCGCACACGGTGAGATTCATGCTGAGCACGGAGCGTGAGTATCATGCTCAGCATGAATCTCACCGTGTGCGCCGGGCATAAGGCCTGGGGTGAACCGTTATACATTTATATTGTGTACTATTCATGATAGACCTAAAGTACAAATTTGCTACAATGTTTAGTATTGTTTAACATGAAAATTCTCCTGTGATGTAGCATTAACAAATCTGAATGTTGAATAATTTTATCAGATCTCGAAAAATAACTTACACTGACGAAATTTGCGTCCATCTCTCCAATAGACTTCCTCTATCTATCGGAGAGATGGATGAAAATTTCGTCAGTGTAAGTTATTTTTAACTTAATTTGGATCCAACTGAGATAAACTTTATTAGAATGTGAACTATAGAGATCTAATGAAATTATTCAACATTCAGATTTGTTAATGCTACATCACAGGAGAATTTTGAGAACTGAGATCAACTTTATTAGCATGAAATCTGAATGTGTAATAAAATATTAAAATAGTGTGTGTTTTCACTTTCTTTAATTCTTCTGTTTTGTAACTAGTGGCTTCACTGGGGACAGATTAGACTGCTGCACTATGTACTTACATGCATTGAAGACACATGTGGCAATACGCCAGTAGAGGAGAGCCGTGCCAGTCGCCAGTCTCACTTTAGCAGTTGGTCTGGACTTTGGTGATAGGATAAAGCTGCCACAATCGACTCCTAAACATGTTTGAAGGAGTTGTTGCCAGTTTGCTGAACAAGTACCTGGGAAAGTATATCCAGGACTTGGATTCGGAGAATCTCAATGTTGGCATCTTTAGCGGTAAGTGGATCTGTATGATCACCTACAAGTATTACAGTATTTCACGATGAAATGTTTTGCCTAGAATGCGCAAGTTGCATTACCTTCATTTATTTCTGTTCTGAAATCTGAATTTTTGTTAACTTTTTAAGTTCCCTTGGCTGTGCAAGAATACCTCTATAATCTACATGCTACCTTGTCCTTAGCAGACAGCAGTCTGGCTACCTGTCACTCTGCGACACAGCCGGTGCGTGTCTCTTACTGCATTCTGGGTAAACCATGAACATGTTGGCAGCTGCAAGTTACGCAACCTCATTAGCAAAATCAGAGCAGGCATGCTCAATGACTGCAAGCAATCTATGAAAATATATATTTCTTGTCATGCTTGAGACAAGTTTACTGATTGGGCAGCCACGTATAGCAAAGGCTTCTGTTTCCACAGCAGAAACAGGAGTATGGTTAAAAAGCTGGCTATAATGGAGAAAGTGACTAAAAGAGAAGAGAGAGAGAGAGCTAGATGATAGAGAGAGAGAGAGAGAGAGAGAGAGAGAGAGAGAGAGAGAGAGAGAGAGGAGGTAGGAGGGAGCAAGCAAGCGAGCAAGAGAGAGAGAGA
>NW_014578088.1:80744-93355 GCF_000485595.1 Priapulus caudatus | reverse complement strand
CCAAAATCAGGTCACTGCGACCTTTATTTGACCTTTACCTTGATCATATTTCCTTTCCACTCTATAACTCGGCCCCTAATTGACCTAGCGCTACCAAACTTGGTATACTTACACATCTCTCGGAGAAGGTGGGCAGTGTACCAAAATCAGGTCACTGCGACCTTTATTTGACCTTTACCTTGATCATATTACCCTTCCGCTCTGTAACTCGGCGCCTAATTGACCTAGCGCTACCAAACTTGGTCTACTTACACATCTTGGGGAGACGGTGGTCAGAGTACCAAAACCAGGTCACTGCGACCTTTATTTGACCTTTACCTTGACCTTAATCATATTTCCCTTCCGCTCTATAACTCGGCCCCTAATTAACCTAGCGCTACCAAACTTGGTATACTTACACATCTTGGGGAGAAGTTGTGTCGCGTACCAAAACCAGGTCATTACAACTTTTATTTGACCTTTACCTTGACCTTGATCATATTTCCTTTCCGCTCTATAACTCTGCCCCTAATTGACCTAGGTCTACCAAACTTGGTATACTTACACATTATGGGGAGAATCTGTGTCACGTACCAAAACCAGGTCACTGCGGCTTTTATTTGACCTTGACCTTGATCATATTTCCTTTCCGCTCTATAACTCGGCCCCTAATTGACCTAGCCCGACCAAACTTGGTATACTTACACATCTTGGGGAGAAGGTGTGTCGCGTACCGAAACCACGTCACTGCAACCTTTATTCGACATTGACCTTGACCTTTATCATATTTCCTTTCCGCTCTATAACTCGGCCCCTAATTTACCTAGCGCGACCAAACTTTGTATACTTACACATCTTGGAGAGATACGGGGGATACATGTAGTTGGCGACAACTGCCCTTTCTAGTTTCTCCTGTGGTGAGCTATGAAACGGAGCTTGGCGTGTAGCAATGAATGTTTGTAGATAGTAGGATAAACTAGCTTGGATTTTCTAGGACAAGTTCATCGGATTACCAACTCTCGTCACTTACATCCATCAAGTGACATGCCCAAGCAATTTCATTCAGATTTAAAAGGACAGCTAGACTAGTTGAAAATCAAGTCGCTAACAGACCACTATAATATGCATTTATCTTGAGATTACCCGGAATTTTCTGATTGGTTAACCATCCAAGAGCATTGATGGACGTCCTCGTTAGTGCAGCATTATTAAACCTCCATCATTTGATGCTTATGTAGCAGTTTCTGTGCAGCTCACACAGTTTTAAGTATTCACGAAATTGTTAGCTGTATTCTAATGACCCGAATTTCCATATTTAATTTACATTTTTCGTTCGTTCACCATGACGACCTATACTTATAGATGGGGTTTCTTACACGAATCATTAGTTGGGTTTAAAGCAGCGCTACTAGCGTAGCCCAATCGCTTCCAATGCAGGGAGTAGAAGAGTAAGAAGAAGTCGTAGTTCCTGTAGCATGAGTGAAGAGGCTGCACTGTAGAGCTAGGATCAAATAAAACAACTACCTTGAGGGAAACGACGTGCTTGTATGTACCGAGTCTGCTCGATGAAAACAGCCACGTTATTCCAGGCAACTGCTTCAATATGTATCTATAAAATATAAGCGCCATTAGTGCGGTGCAGCCGCTTATGCCTCGCTTAAAGTGAGCACGATGCAACACACCTGATCAGCGTCGAAAGCATTTAATTATTCATTTATCCTTTGCAATGAAATGTGCAAGCTTTGGTCACATAAAATCATAATCGGTCATCTATCGTGCGATGGTTAAGGGCACTAGGCAATTTTTCAGGCGAGTGAGTCGCCTGCGAATGAGTCGGGCGACTGAGAGTGGACACACTAGGCGAATATATCAGCGCGATTCATCGGCGATTTTTCTCGCGCTGCAACACTAAAACACTCGCGCCACCTAGATTGATAGTCACATGATTGAAAATGGCACCGTTTGATTGGCTGATGAATTGTACAATCGGGCGACTCATTCACCGACCTGGACACACTAGGCGACTGAAGGGCGATTGATTAAAAAGTCGCGCGATAATATCAAAACGTTCTGATCGATGCGATCGAATCGGGCGACTAAGTCGCTGCTGCAAATCGGCGGCGACTGATTGGACACATTAGGCGATTTTCACCGGCCATTGAGTCGCCCGACTGAGTCGCCGGTGAAAATCACCTAGTGTGTCCGGCCCTTTAAAAACGTTCGAATTCTGTAGAGCATCTCAAGAAGCTAGATGTTATAGTTGCCGTGAAGTAATTTCATTACGAGTGCAAGTTTTTCGTGGAATAATGGCGTATTCACTTGCATAGGTAGAGCTCCGTGGCAGGGGGATGGATCTGTGACAAACCCGTTCGAAACAGCGCTCAAATATCTATACGTTCCCTATATTATTATATAGTGCGTGTGTACGTGCAGCGTGCCTGTTTTTTTAAAACCCCGCTGGCTGCGTATCGTTGATTAATTTCCTGAAGTGCGAGGCAGAAAGTAGTATCTGTGTGCTCTCCATATCCACTTTGTTTTTAACTAGTAGCTGTTGTGTGATTATCTTAAATGTCAGCCGCATTCATCAAGTAATGCGCCTACCAGGCAGTTCCTTCGAGATGCAAAATGGTTGCACGCAATCAGGCTACTCATTATTTATTTATCACTTTGCGTAACTACTGCTTAATCATTTCATCCCGTTTTCACTCACTTATATGACTATTTTGCTCCTTGAATTCTAGGTAGGGGCAGTCTAATATACAGGGGAGGGGGAATCTTACGTTTACTGTTCTACCTGCTACTATATAGTTGGACATGGCCAGAGGACCCATGAAATTGATAGTTCTTGTTTAGAACAAAGTCTTCATTGTTATCTTCTACAACTACAGACCATCCGCTGACCGCTGTGGAGACGTGCGTAGGGCTAAAGATAGGCTCTGGTAAAATCTGTGGCTGGGTGAATGGCTAATAGGTAGTAGAGCTAAGGGCTCTGGAAAAAAAGATGTAGCTGAGAGTAGGACTAAATGGGTAAAACTAATGGCTCAGGAAAAAGGCGGTGGTGGAACACACATTATAAATGATTCAGGCGTGAGTAGGGCATATAATAGCCTGATAAATGCTCTCAACTGGACAGGAGCACCCGATTACTCACTCCCCCATTAGAAGACACGGGAAGAAAATGAGAATTTGTATTAGTGTTTATCTATGTGTCAGAGAGATCGATCGATAGATAGATAGACAGGCAGGCAGGCAGGCCGGCAGGCAGGCAGGCAAGCGGGCGGGCGGGGCGGGTGCGGGCAGCAGGCAGGCAGGCAAGGCAGGCCGACAGGCAGGAAGATAGGTAGGTAGGTAATGTAGGTGGTTGGTAGGGGGTGGGTTGATGGGCGGGCAGGCGGGCAGACCGAGAGAGAGAGGAAAATAAAGGAGAGCGAAAAGGGAAGCCACATAGAATAAGAGAGGAGCAAATGCAGAAGAGAGAGGGGGTGAATGATTGAATGTGTAAGTGAGTGAGTGAGTGAGTGAGTGAGTGAGTGAGTGAGTGAGTGAGTGAGTGAGCGAGCGCGCGCGCGCGCGTGCGTGCGTGCGTGAATGCGTGCGCGTGTGAGTGAAAGAGAAAGAGAGAGAGAAAGACAGAACAAGCGAGGAAGAAACAAAGTACCAACAACACAAGTACCAGAATAAGAAAGCAAAGCAACGAGGTGTCTGGACCAGATGGAAAATTCATAAAGCTGTCACGTGAATTTGTGTTGTGGACACATGGTGCTATTTACATCACCAGTATTCGTCTCTGAATTTACTGCATAGGTCCTTGATGTCAAAGAAAGATGTACACTTACCCAACACAAACTAGAAACGAGCAGTTGTCGCCAACTACATGTATCCCCGTGATCTAGTAATGGAATATCTCTGTAAGGACGTAGAAGGCAGGTAAAGTTAAATAAGTCACAAAGACAAAGATTTGTTAGACAACTGGTCTGCCTCAGATGTGGCCAAGATATATGGAATACACACAGGGGGGAGGGGGGTATGGGTGCAGTGGTGCGTTACTGGTAAAGCGAAAGACGCAATCGTTTTTGGTGTGGGCGGAGTCGATGTTGGCCTATGGTTAAGAATCATTTTTGTGGAAACTTATTGATGCAACCTGTAACTTTGTGCTGTTTTTACCTCTATTATACAATGGAATTTGGCCACACAGAGCCGCCGATAATACACATGGCTTTTATATATGTATATATATATATATTTCATGACAATCTAAATTTAAATTTTATTTTTAAATTTTTAAATGTAAATTTTAATGTAAATTTTAATATAAATTTTAATATAAATTTTAATACAAATATAAATTTCGAATCATGACAATCGGGTAAAAACTGCAGAAGTTACAGGTTCTAGAATGTTTCGGGAAAAAATGTTGTTACCATGGCAACGATGGCTTCTTCGCTTTACGATAACGCACCTTCCTGCAAAATTTGAAGATGATCGGAGAACAATTGCAGCCGGTAGAGCGTTCACAAGGAATCCTCTGCGGCGGCGGCGGCGGCGGCGGCGGCGACGATGCTAAACCCATAGTATCCCCACGAACTTCGTTCGGGGGATACAATAATAGAACGTGGCATTAACAAGGCTTTACACAATATATGCAGCACTAATTGACGCTGTCGTTGGCACCGTGACTGTGGGATAGAATTGTGATGAGTTGTTATCCGAATGCAGAGATGAGCTTTAAAAATTTCATCTGATCCTGTGATTCTGAGAACTATGTGTGAATATTCTTCAGTACATGTTTCATGGCCCTCGCAATATTACATATATAAAGAACTGTTCCTGCAATCCATAGTCGACCACAATTTTCATTCAGTGGTGATTGCATGCCCATCATCTCATACGGAGCTCTCTAAGATAAACGCACCAATCTCGCCGGCGATAATTGCAGGCATGTACGCTACCATTTATTGCGGCTTCGTTGCTGTGTGCCTGCTGCTAGCTCTGTGCGCGTCTTCTAGCGAGCATTGATTTGACATTATCCTCCATTTTACAGGCGATGTCGAGCTGTACGACCTGCGACTGAAGCCTGAAGCCCTGGTGAGCTGCTGACCTTTGCACATAGCACGTAGTAATACTAGTATACCATAATGGAAGTGCATGAAACTGGGAGGGGGTGTTTCGTTGCAGTTGGCCCGCTGTGCTTGGAGTAGTGTAATGTAGAGGCATGCCGTGGTGTGGCGTGGTGTGGTGTGGTGTGGTGTTGTGTGGTGTGGTGTGGCGTGGCGTGGTGTGACGTGGCTAGCATGGCGTGGTGTGGTGTAGTGTGGGGTAGCGTAGCATAGATTAGTATAACTAATCTATGTTATATGCTAAATGTTGTAGCATGGTGTATAATAGTTTAGTATGGTATATGATAACATTAGTAACAGTTAAAGACCGGGTAGAGCAGTTGCATGACTGTTAACTACTAGTAGTATGGAATTCCCTGTGGGTTTAGAGTGACTCAGAACCCAGTGATCACATTGCTTACTGTAGGGTTTGTGTTTTAAAGTTCTCGTTTATCAAAGAAAAATCATGGTTTGTCTATGAACTGCATTTCTTCATCCATTAGTGGTGAAGTGAGATTGCGAACAACTGGTCTAAGGCCGACCAAAAAATTTCCTTTAGTTCGGGTCACCCGCCCGACTTCACATTTCGGAGTGAAAAAATGTGCGACTGTGGTCACTTTTTTTTTCTTTTTTTTTAATTTGCATCTCGTGGCTCCTGCATTTCAAGCTGCATTTCAAGCTGTATCAAGCTGTATATTTAACTTGTGTGAAAAAAAAAAAAAATACTTACCTACCCTAATTTTCACAATCCATGTGACCCGAACTAAAGGTATTTTTTTGTTTGGCCTAATCGTTTGTGTAACGGGACAGCACCTTTGCTGGTGCTACGACTGCATCGAATGTGTATTAAATTTTCAGACGGAAGAGCTACTATATATACTTACTAGAGCTTATAGTAGCTGTACAATCACAGCTGACTGTCGAACTCACGAAGTTTTCTGCTCTTTTTAGGCCGAGTTGAATTTGCCGATTGAAGTGAAAGCTGGCTTTGTAGGTGAGTATACGCGACGGCCAATGATACAAACGTACGCCCGATAGTGTGCGCACATAGTGAAAGTTAAAAAGTAGGTTAATCGTGTAGTGTCAATTCCTGTTACGGGAGGACCTTGAGGATTTCGACTTGTTGGGTAGGGGTTAAATTTAAACTTGTAGAGCATATAATGACGAAAGTTGAATGTACTGGATGCATTGAGACCAAGTAAAATTTCCGGTGATGATTAGTCAGGCATTAGGTGTAATTTATCGGAGAGTTGGAGAGTGGTAGGTGTGAGGTAAATTGGATAATTAGGGGATGGGCCAGCTTTCAGCCCAGGTGTTAAAAAGAAAGTGGGTTAACGGGTTTAAAAATTGTGGTAAGGGAGAAACGGTGTGGCCTTACCTTATCAACTAAGGGTACAATCCATTTTCATATTACATTGTGTTTTGTGTGTACTTGTGTTTATTCATGAATAATTTTACATTATATGATGTATAAATTGCAATATGCGTGTACTTGCAATATGCAAACTCCCCTGTGATTGGATAAAATCTCTCTCTGTGTAGTCAAAACTTATTCGTCAGAGAATCTGCAAAAGGAACCTAATGATGCATCAGCCGAATGAAGAGCAGCGTTATCTATTATATATGCTGTTGAGAGGGTACTGGAGCTGCTAGCAGATCTGTCTCTGGCGAAATTCCACTGATGTTAACATGCGTAGCGCTGTTGGTCACCACACCAGTCTCAGTCGCGAGCCTAAATCCTAAAGTCTGAGTGATTCCAGCAGGAAAAATGTTTATTGTTGATGTAGAGAGAAGAGACCATGAGTGAAAGAGGAACAGAGCAAATGTATGCGTGTGTGTGCATGCATATGTGAGTGAGTGCGTTCGTGTGTGCGGGTAGGAAGGACTACGCAGCATGCATGCGTGCGTGTTTATGGGCGTGAATGTGCGCAATGTTCCATGGGGATATATAGATTTGGCCACTATATTGATTTATCTACTTAAGACATATTGCAAGCCTGTTGTCACTGGCTACTGTATAGCCACGCTACTGTACTGAGCCAGCGTACCCTATATGGAGGGGGGGACAGGGGGTCCTTCCTCCCCACCTCCGCCTCAGCCCCTAGCTCCGCCACCTCCTGCCCACTTCCTCCACTCCCTCGCCCCTTAACCCTCCCCACCTCCCTCCCCCTTATAGTACCGTACCGTATTAAGTGATCATAATTCGCTAAATAATACATTCGCTACACTGCAAACTACTACTTTACATTCTTCCATAGCTAGGATAACCATTAGACGGAGACAATGTCAGCCAGATAACAGTCTGCATTTATCCATCATCACAGAGATGCATCCAAATCCCCTCTTGTAGAGGAAATTGTCACAGATAAGCAGTCTGCATTTACATGTAGCAGTCACGCACAGAGATGCTATCGCAAAATCCTCCTTGTAGACTGGAACAATGTCAACAGATAATGATATGGCTTTACATGCAGCCACAGAGATTAAAATCAATATTAACTATAATAATATAGCATGCACCAAACCAGGATAATGTCTGTCCCATAATATTACACTAATTGTCTTCTTACTCTTTAGTAATACTCTGGCTCCCTGTACGCGACTGGGTTTAACTACTGGCGTCCCCGTGATGTGAATGAAAGCACTTGCTCTTCTCAATTGTGCTGGTTTTCCACCGTTTGGATACTCATCTGGCTCTACTCCGTGCATGTCGAAAAGCACTGGCATTTCTTAAATAAACATCCTCATTTAATTGGCCAATTGTAATATACTTAGCCATCGTAAGTCTGCTCTCTGGCGAAATCTTGGCTGTACATATATGCCCGGAACTTGGGTTTGTCACAACAGGGCGTTGAAATTCGTACGCGAGGAGTGGGGGATGATCACGCGAATCGCGGGGAATCTGGGGGACCTCCAACAGAAAATTGTTGAAATTAAGACCCTCAGATGCGTTTTCTGCGGCGAGCAGGGAGGGGTCCGACACCCGCTGGAGCGCCCTCCCCCACGCGCTGTACATGCCCGCTGCAGTAATTGAAATGACTTTAGGTCCTGCGCGGTTCTCCAAATGTATCATAATTAGCTGAACTTTCAAGTGGGTGCAGCGGAGGCAGGAGTTTTTTTTTGAATCTCCCCGTGGGGGGGATTGTAGCAGGCAGGCCGCGCAAATCATTTTGAAATTGGGGGGGTGACACGATGCAGTAGCGATGCACGCGACAGGGGGGTCTGGGGGGCCTTCCCCGCGAATTTTTTGAAATTAGACCGCCCTCAGATGCGTTTTCTGCGCGAGCAGGGGGGGTCCGGGACCCCCTGGACGTGCCCCCCCCCTGCTTAACAGCGCCCCTGCACACACACACACCACAACACACACACACACACATCACACACACACACACACACACACCACACACACACACCACACACAGCAGGCAATGCATTTGGTTTGTGATAAGATTACGAAAAGGGTTGTCTCACGAATGCAGGTCATAAAATTCAAGAAAAACAAAAAGCAGAAAAACCAATTCATCGTTGGTGTTGAGGTTGATCACAAAATAAATTGGTGCTGTTGGTATTGGTTTGTCCAAGTCATATCATATATATGGCGTTGTCATAATAATATCATCAATTTGCATATTGAAAATGTACATTATTAAAACCGATGCTCAGTTACTGCAGTGTCCTCTCTTGCGTGAATATAGCCTCGTGTTCCCAGCTAATCCTTGAATCAGGTGTCTAATGTGAGTGATACTCCTAAAACTTTCATACAACATACTTTCTTCCTGAATGATTCTGCATAAGAATTATTTAAATATAAGATAAAAACAAACGGTTAAAAAAGAAAGGTACTCAATCTTATCAAAGACAGCGCCATTTTTCTTAAGTTGTGCATGATCATTATTATGCACTTGAATGAAATGAAAGCTGGCAAAATAAGGGAAAGAAGCCTATCGTTGACGCACTATCACACACAATAAAAAGCGTAGGTTTCTCTACGTTCACAAAACACATCACACACACCGCATACACACACACACACACACACACCACGACACACAACACACAGCACCACACATAGCCACACACACACACACACACACAGCACACAAGGGCGCGTCGGAACTGGCCGCGGCAGCCGCGGCGCACGCCGCGGCATTTTTTCAGGCATAATTTCCGTAACCAAAAATCATTCGAATAATTATAACGTCTTTTTGGCCGGGTACAATATATCATTGTATATACGTGGTAAAATCTAGGCCCCTTATAAGCGAGACCGGGTCAGATTGAGGTCAGGTCAGGGGCGTGTATCAAGGGGGAGTGGGGGTCCAAGTAGTCCGGACCACCCCCCCCTGCTCAGCGAGAAAACGCATTTGAGGGGTCTAATTTCCAAAAAAAATTCTGGGGAGGGCCCCACAACCCCCCCTTCGCGTGCTCGCAGTATGTCTTACTGGTTAGACCCACCCGGTCCCAGAATCCTGTAGCATCGCCCGCTGCAGTCACCGTGTAGCTATAAAATGTTATGATGCCAAGAACTTCTGGCACACATTCCTTGCTCCGCCGTCTACTTCCGATTTGGGCTTGTAGATTCTCAAAAATTTTCACGGCGGAGGCATGCCCCCAGACCGCCCCTAGGGGTGGCTGTCGCGCTCCGCGCGGGGTCGCCCTATCACCAAGCCGCGGCAACTATTTTATTGCTTCCGACGCTTTGCCACACACACACACCACACACACTTACACACAAAATCATGGTGATCCCAAAATCGTGGGGGACATTTGATATGATGTCCCCCCTCTGAAAATTCGTGGGGGGGACATGTCCCCCTGTCCCCCCTGGATTTGCGCCCCTGTGTACAGGCCATCCCCCCTCCTTCAAGAGCGGGGGGGATGCATCCCCCCATCCCCCCGGGATTTACGCCCATGGTCACAACAGTGGTTTGCCGCGCGGTCTTGTCGAGGACGCAAATCTCCAAGTCAATATCCGCGATGCCAAGCTTGGCACACCTCGCATCAATTCCATGGTCGCGCCTAATTTGACGCAAGAATGACGTATAGTCATTACGGGGGTCAATCTCGACAAACACATTGATACTTGTCGAGGGTGTCGTGGTCTTTTGCTTGAAGATATGTAGAGTTGCCTGAACAAAAGCCGCCATATTTTGAAGCAAGACACCCGGATGCTAGCAGGGGCAGTAACTCTATACGAACGCAGGGGGAATAAGCTCGGCTGAGCGGAAATCGTGACTCAACCGGAGCATTAACATATGCCGATGACGTTATGTTACGCGCTTACGTTGTACATTCGGTTCTACTGCACTCTCGATCGATTTATTTAAACCAATTCGTGTTGAATTTCATGGAATAATTTCGGATGCAAGAGATACGTAGGGCATTGCACACACTAAAAAAAAATACACACCGCCCAGTCATACACCGCACACCGGCCTCACACACACCGCTACCGTGCAGTACCACACCGGGTACCGCCTACTCCACACCGCCCCACCGTGTGCCTGTCCTCCCCCTCCTATATCAGCTTCTGTAGGGAAAGGGTTAGACTTCACCACATAATAATGAGATAGATATACAATTGCTTAAAGAATGCATTTCTGTTGTGGTGACAATCGCATGGTTGTCATTTCCTTTCTATGTCAAGTTATTACTTAATTAGTTAGGAAGTATAGGTTTTTAACAAGTCTCCATGATAATTATAATTCCTTGAGTTTATAAAGGAAAGAGGCTCGTATGCATAACCATACTCTCTTTAGGGTTTATGTTTTGCAAAGTTAGGGTGAGGAAAAACCAATGATGTATGTTTTACACAAAATCTTTGAAGGCTGTACACTTTTCGTATCTAGCAACACAACTGTTAATACCCGTTTATATTACACCCACTGAGAGAGAGTTTTCACAATTCAACAATCCATAATCGTCTTGTATCTCCTTTAATTGCCACATTTCGAGAAAATTGTGAAATTGAGTTGTGTTGCTTGCACCTGGGTTCAATCAGATTGCACCCCTGATATTGGCAGAGGAGATGGTTCAAACAAAATTGGCAATTTAGCTCTCGGTTTGGTTAGTCTGTTTAAGGATTCTCATTATAAATTCAACTCATGCTACTACTCGGGAAGTGAAATCCATGAGGAGTTATTGCATTGCATCATAAACGGGTCGATGATCGTACAGAGTTGATAAGACTGCCCAGATGAAAATCAAGCAATTTTGGTCGACCCTTGAAATATGTTAGGAATCAGATTTAGCACATTGTAAGAAATTTATATATGTATGCCCCGTAAGGGTGATTAAGTTTAATATACTGGATGGTTTCCGCTTCGTGTGTACCAGTGTCGGGAATTTCACGTGACTGGCTCCTAGGATGCGACTCTGGCATTCAGTGTGTTGAACTCTGAAATTAGAAGAAAATCTATACTAAATTGCCTGTCCATCCTTGAACATATCTGATATTATTATGCTTCCAGGCTTCAGGCTTCCATGATTATCAGGCCGTTTGATGTGAAATTAAACACGTAAATACCAGTTGATTAGCTGCTATTAAAGCATTAAGCCATTGAACCTGATTAGCTATTAGCTAGTGCATTCTACGATTCCCCGTCGTACAACCCCTCGGGTTGTGTACACGCTCACACAGCCTGCTGCTCTTATTCCCAGGCAAATTGACATTGACGATTCCATGGACGCAGCTGTACACAGCACCGGTGATAGTTGCAGTCGAGGAGCTGTTTGTGCTGGCGGGCCCGACCACGGACAGGGAATACGATGAGGCCAAGGAGAAGCAGTTGGCGCGGGCTCACAAGCGAGTTATTCTCGACAGACTGGAGGTTCTCCCCACAGGTAGAGGCAGCAGGGGCTTCACTAAACA
Organism: Priapulus caudatus; assembly: GCF_000485595.1. Lineage (NCBI taxonomy): Eukaryota > Metazoa > Priapulida > Priapulimorpha > Priapulimorphida > Priapulidae > Priapulus > Priapulus caudatus. Next base: position 81,409 of record NW_014578088.1, on the reverse strand, counting down.
TGATTTATAATTCACTAAATATTATTATCGTTTCGAGAGGATAAGGCCCGAGTGAAAGTATCAGGCGAGATAAAGGTGGATGGTTGTCATGTTGTGTATTGACGGGCATCGTTCGCGCTGTTCTTGTGGCATCAGCGGGCTATGAAATACACGGCGTAACGCAGCTTATTTCGTCGTGCGTCGGCTTCTAGTGAATCTAGCATACTACTGTGTCTCATGGCATCTCCAAACTGCCTCCACGAAATGTTATTCAGATTATGTCTCTGCACCTTCGTTATGTATGTACGTTTATTTGTTTTAGAAGAAAGAGACCCGACGTTTCTCGAGAAGTTAGCTGCAACAGTGATCAACAATCTACAGGTAGGGAGGGAATGACATACAAAAATGATGATGTTGTTAGGGCAGTAGAATTAGAATGTGATGGAGGGAGGGAGGGAAGAAATGGTCATGAGAGAATCAGGGTCCAGAGTGTTGTGTAGGAAGTATATATGCAGTGAGAGTGACAAAGAAAGCGAGAGAGAGAGAGAGAGAGAGAGAGAGAGAGAGAGAGAGGGGGAGAGAGACAGGAAGAATAAGAGTAAGAGGTGAGGAAGAGAAATAGAGATCGTGTGTGCGTGCGTGCGTGCGTGCGTGCGTGCGTGCGTGCGTGCGTGTGTGTGTGTTTG
>NW_014578088.1:70577-79473 GCF_000485595.1 Priapulus caudatus | reverse complement strand
GATGATGATTATTTTTGAGAGAGAAGGGGGGGGGAGAGACAGGAAGAATAAGAGTAAGAGGTGAGGAAGTGAAAATAGAGATCGTGCGTGCGTGCGTGCGTGCGTGCGTGCGTGCGTGCGTGCGTGTGTGTGTGTTTGTATGTGTGCATCCATGCATGCATGTATGTTGTGCTGTGTATTGTGTTGCCGTTTCAGTACAAGATAGGATGACAGTGAGCGTTAAGTGTACAGGTATTGATCAGAACATGGTGGATATCTGTCCGTGGTAAAAATGGGTAATCAGTGAGACTGTATGCACTGCTGCTAATCTTAATGACTGTATTCATCGGGTGTTATAGGCATGTATGCGTGTAGCGCGCACCCTCTTATAACCAGCGTGCCCAGTTCATTCCACATATCGTGCACAAGTGCTCTGCAAATGTATTGATTGTGCATCTCGGATAATGGTGCCGCGTGAATACTTCATTGCAGAGAAGTTGTCAACCAGTAGTATTACTGTGTGTAATAATAATAATGATAATGTTGCCCATTTAGCTATTTTGCAACGGCAGCATAGCAAACATTGCAGCTCGCATTTAGATTGGATGCAGTGAACCATCATATTGGCAGATCAATCTCTGAGTTACATATTTTAAATTTTCGTCACCTTCTTCTGTAAATTCACGCTGGATTATTAATAGCATAAAATCCTTAATGGAACGTGGATCCCCTACCACTGGGAGTCTACACTATCATAACATTTTACACATATCGCAAACTCTAAGCCATAGAGTTAAACTGTGTACCAATGAATGGAATACCTCTACTATCACGGGGTTAAGTTCCTAGAAAATGTAGCATTTTTTTCAAATCATGAATGATTTATATAATGTTGAATGGGAAGCATTTAATTTTTGCAAAATTTCGCTATTGACAAGTTTGGGATGGGGAGGGGAAGGTTACTGTATAACATGGACCAACTACAAGTTTGCAGCTTTTTACTGTACCAGCATTTGTGAATTCTTTTATAACTTGTTAAGGGTTGCGAAAAAATCGGTGGCATACGTTCATATTTCTGATGCAGTCTATGCTCTCTCCAGTCACTAATAGTCTTTCAGCACTAAGTGTTACTTATGTTACTCCTGCTCCTGACATGTCTTACTTACCAAGCAAATCTTGATTACACATTTTATTAATGCATATATTTTTCAGTGACAGTGAACACAGTCTGTGTATTTTCGTGTGCCATTGACTTCACATCTATTCTATTTCAGTCAATAATCTGCCTAATTGCAGTAGTAAAGATTATAATCATGATTGCTTGACAGATCTTCATCCGTAACATTCACATCCGGTATGAGGACACTGTCACTGAGCGTAAGAGTCCCTTGGCAGTGGGAATCACGCTCCACAATCTTTCGGCTGAGACGACAAACTCCAAGTGGAAGATCACGCAGATCGAATCAGAGGCGACGTCCATCTATAAGGTCAGTGGTGAACACGTAGTGTACAGTCAGTCATGTTGGTGTAGGGCTCCATCAATAAAGTCAATCATGTTGATTTAGTCCTACATCTGTAATGTCGCTTATATTAATCTGGTCCTTTATCTTTAATGTCAGCCATGTTTATGTAGTCCTTTATCTTGAAAGTCAGTGATATTGATGTGTTCCTCTTTCTTTACCCGCAGCCATGTTTATGTAGTTCTTATCTATAAAGTCGGTGGTATTGACATGGTTATTTATTTATGAAGTCAACCGTGCTTATTGTAGACCTTCATCTATAATTTCAGTTATGTTTGTGTAGTCCTCCATTTATAAAGTCAGTCATGTTTGTAACTTTCTTTATCTATAATACCAGTCATGTTTATGTGACAAAAATTTATCAGCCATTGCCTGTAGCACATCTTAGATTCTTGGTATGATCTAGCCGAGATGGGGAGAAGGGGTGGCATATAGATATATATCTTCACACCACAGCATGCAAAAGTTGTTACCCTGCAAGAATGGCTGTGATTCACTCTTTCTCAACAAACGATTTTTTAGGCTAAAAAACCTGGTCAGTAATTGGCATGGCGAGCACTTGTCGTGATGCTTCCGGAATGCACGAATGCCAGCAGTAGGGAGTGAATGGCAGCTTCCTTGCTGGGGATCCTGTAGAATCCTGATTTATTGTTACGATAAAACATTGATCTTCCTCTGTAGATAAAACATGATCAAATTCTTCAAGTTCTCAGTAAACATTACGATAAATCTTAAGGGAATTCAATAAAGAGGGTATGGGTGTGTGCAGTACTAGCAGGAAATTACATGTGTTTCCTTTCAAAAATATTGCATGGAGTACATGCAGAGTATACTGTGTGTAACCATATTCGTCACTAAGTGTCAACGAAATTAGTTGCCTTCTTATTTAACCAGACTGGTTTGCGTAGCCAGCAGTGACACTCGGCCATGATTGTTGTATACTGCACATGCTTCTTCGCAGTTCCTATACTATGTGTATACGTAGCCTTCAAGACTTGAACTTCTGTAGCCAGAGTAATACGTGCTGCATCCTAAGAGTGCTACGCGGTGAACTTTCCACACGTCCACGGCAGCCACATCTTCTGCGATATCTCGCTGCAGATTTTAAAGCTGGAAGAGCTGACGATGTACTGGATGCCGCTGGTCGCACACGACCAGCTGCTCTCTACTGTCACTGACGTCACCTACTGGAGGGAGCTCATGCGCCAGTCCCTCGTCACCCACGCCTTTGAAGGGGAGAAATTTGATTTCGGTAGGCACGCATCGCGGGCGCGTAACATATGGAGCTCCCCATCAGGAGCTCGATAAACTTCCTAGTCCCAGATGCACAAAGGGCCTATGCCAATGCAATGCCAATGCAATGCCAATGCCAATGCCAATGCCAATGCCAATGCCAATGCCAATGCCAATGCCAATGCCAATGCCAATGCCAATGCCAATGCCAATGCCAATGCTCATTGAGAGTAGATCAAACTAGAGATTGGACACCGTTATCTGAGCAAGCTGTTGACATCTGTCGGCATACCTTAACGTCTAGACATGCACGAGTGAGAGCTGTACGCATGAACACACGGATAGAATGTGGCAGTGCTTGTCACAGAGGTGGTAAGGTTTCAAGCGCCGCCGTATTTAAGTAATGACGCAGCATGTAGCGTCGACGGTGAATAGCTGTAGCAGGACCTCGAAGCATGATCGAGCGTCGATGGCTTCCTCATGTGTTGTCTCTCCTACAGTGCTGAAGCCACTCTCAGCCGTCGCTAAAGTGATCATGAACAAGAGTGAGGACACCAACGTTCCGAAGCTACTCGTAGATTTCGTCGTGCCCGACATGTCTTTGTCGATCGGGCGGCAACAGGTGAGGTGATGCTGTTGTTGTATCGAATGCCGCTATTGTGAAAACTGTATTGCGCTGCAGGGATAATACCGTGAGGATTATAAGATGATGTGAAATGTCAGCAGGTTCGTGTTTTTTCTCTCTCTCTCCCTGCAGTTCCTGTCACTGGTGAGTGTCTTGGAATCGTTCCAAATGATCGAAGTCAACCGACAGTTTAGACAGTATCGGCCAAACGTACCTCCACCTCATAACTCTGCAAAGTGGTGGCACTACGCCTACAACAGCATAGTCAACGAGTATATCAGGCCGTACAGCTGGGAACGAATACGCCAACATCGGTGTGTAGCTGATATCTTGGGTAACTTAAACTAGCAATGTTGTTGTTTTGTTGCTCTCACATTGTGGGAGTAGCAGTTGCTCTTTTCATTATCTTTTTAAACTATAGTTTAATGGCAGTCGTATTAGAACATAAGCGTAGTAGTGATAACCAACATTTTTACAGCATGCTCACTACGCATGCACATGGTAAAATCTATTGTCATCAGTTCTTGACAGATAACTTTGAGCTGTTATCCATACGTGTTGTATGTTTAGTAATGAGTTTCACAGTGTATTATGTTCTGTCTCTCAGAAATGTGCTTTTGGGTTGTTGAGTGATGTGTTTATAAACTATGCTCCTACAAGGTCTGTGCCATACCTGAAGAATGTTCTCTCATGGTGTCAGGACGTGTATACAAAATGTGTTTTCAAGGTGTCTACGCTGTATGTGCTCTCATGACGTTTTCACCATACTTTAATGAAACGTGCTCTAATGTTGTTGCGACGTAAGCATTCGTAACAGGTGCTCTTGAGACGTCCCTGCCACGAATACGCAAGCAGCCTTCATGCGACGTTTGTACTGTGCTTGCAGAAAACTTTCTTTCAGTGTTGCGATGTACCACCAAGTAATAAGTAGTCTGTGCTGTGCTTGCAGTGTACGTGCATGTTCAAGTTGCCGCGATGTGCGCATGCGTAACGTGCTCACGTCTGTGCTCTACGTACAGGGCACGCTACCGGCAGTACAAGGAGCTGTACAAGCAGCGGCTGCACCGCCTCAAGGACACCGAGCTGCTTGTCGACCTGCAGCGGCAAGAGGACCAGCTCGACGTGCCCAACATCCTGATGGCGCGTGAGCAGGCCAAGCTTGAGATGAGCCGCACCTCGCCGCATCGTGTCCGCCGCGTCCCGCCGAAGCCCGCCGCGTCGTCCTGGTTCGGAGGAGGAGCCGAGGAGGAGGAGGAGGAGGAGGGGGAGGGAGGGGAGGTGTATGTTCCGGCCGAGGTCGAGTCGGCCGCGCTCTGGTCGAAGCTGTCGCCGGAGGAGAAGCAGGTGCTGTGCACGGCGATCGGCTACGCGGGCGACTGCGACGCGGCGGCGGCAGTGCGTGGCGCGCGGCCCGCGCAGTACATCGAGCACAAGGTGAACCTGACCGTCGCGAACTGCACGGTGGCGCTGCTCAACCGCGGCAAGGACATCCTCGTGCTCTCCTGGTGCAACCTGCTGTGCAGCCTCGAGAACCGGCCGGCGGCCGACGCCTACCGCATCTCGGCGAGGACGGAGAGCTTCCTGGTAGAGGGCGCTTCAATCGAGCACGACCTGGTGCCGGTGCTGACCGCTGACAACACGGTGGGCACCAAGGGTAAGCATCGAACGCGCTTCGCGATGAGGAATTCCGGCACGCGTTTTAACGTTCGAGTCGGATTTATAGGAAGCATGGGAATACTTTACAATCAAACCTCGGTTATCCGAACATCAATTATCCAAATTTCGGATTATTCGAACAAGATCTCAAGGTACCGTGAATATTTAATGGTAATACGATCAGATTAGTTATCCGAACATTCAGTTATCCGAACAAAATACTCCCCGCCCGTCTCGTTCGGATGATCGAGGTTTAACTGTACCTTGTTTTGGTGCATATAGGTTCTAACCAAATAGGAATTTAGTGTATATTTTTGTTAGCCTACAATGAAGTTCGGTGCACTAGAGTTTCATGAGTTGTATTTGTAACGGCATGCGTTGGAATCGGGTTTATAGGACGTGTGGGAATACTTTACCTGGTTTTGCTGGATATAGGTTCAAACCAAATAGGAATATAGTGTAAATTTTTGTTAGCCTACAATGAAATTCGGTGCACTAGAATGTCATGAGTTATATTTGTGTTTTGGTAATACTATGAACAATCTATTTTATCACATTATCTAGGAAACAGAGCACCACACGTGTTTTCTCTGGACCTTGAGGCTAAGCCCACTCACGTGCAGGCCGATTTCGCTGTCAGTCTGCTTTTGGAACCAGTGGAACTTGTCTATCACGAGGTATGTGGCCTCTAGTCTCCACCCAGTAAAAAAACAAAACTTTAAGAAACGAAGTGTGATTTGACGAGCTTTGCGCGTCGCCCGTATGACAGTCTGAGATGGTTTACGAAAGTTGCATCGCGTCGTCTCTCTGTCGTGTTGCATTACATCTTACCTCTCTGTCGTGTTGCATTGTGTCACCTCTCTGTCATGTCGCATCACATCTTGCCTCTCTGTCGTGTTGCATTGTGTCACCTCTCTGTCATGTTGCATTGTGTCACCTCTCTGTCATGTTGCATCACATCTTGCCTCTCTGTCGTGTTGCATTGTGTCACCTCTCTGTCATGTCGCATCACATCTTGCCTCTCTGTCGTGTTGCATTGTGTCACTTCTCTGTCATGTTGCATTGTCACCTCTCTGTGATGTTGCATTGTGTCCCCTCTCTGTCATGTTGCATTGTGTCACCTATCTGTCATGTCGCATCACATCTTACCTCTCTGTCATGTTGCATTGTGTTTCCTCTCTGCCATGTTGTATCATGCCTTTCCTCTTTGTTGTGTTGCAGCACGCGATGTCAGAGCTTGTTGGCTTCCTGCAGCTGCCAACGCTCGCGCTGTCGGAGGTCAGAGAGACGGCTGCAGGCATCGCTAAAGAGGCTGTCCACTACACGAAGGCGGGACTGCTCTATGCAATCGAGACTCACAAGGTGCGTAGTAGACGAACCCGCACAAGCACGCTCTCACTGTGCCTGCAGTGGGTGACAGTCGGTGGTGGAAGACGTGCTCATCCGAAGTAATTTCCTGACAGATTCCATATACATTAGGTACTAATTACCACGCCCGTGTCAGGTGACCGCTTTTGTCTTGTTCTGATTTTTTTGGCAAATTCTCTACCTTTGTCCCTAAAGTGCGCTTTTTAGTACGCTATTAGTGCAATTATCCTGTAACTTGAACTCTGTTCATCGCAGTCGCTTTACTTCTAATTAATGGCTGCTTTTATGAGGTGTTGTATATCTTTTGTGTCAGATGACTTCGTAAAAATGTTTATGCTTTCGTTAAATCTGGTCTGTACACTGCATAATTAAAACTACTCTTTTGTAGTATGTATAAAAACATTTCTGTTATTAGCTTGGCTGTCCAGTATCTGTAGAGTTTAGACTGAGAGAGAATTAAGGTTCATGCGGTTACGATACAAACCCGGTGTTTATACCAAGAAGCGTGTTTAAAACAAAGTGTAAAATTGTAGCTATACTAGCTTGTTATTATTTAGTGGGATGATATTGAAAAAAGCTGTTAACTCATTTATTATATATGAGAGCATGAGATAAAAAGCATGTAAGACTAGGGAAAAAGGTTGTGACATGTTAGAGTTGGGTAGTAATGCAAATCAGTGTACAGTGTATGAAATTAATGGCTGTTTGACGAATGAGTAATTATTAATGTCGAACAACAGCACTTCCTATCGCAGCAACATATGCCGCATTAATGATCCAGGTAAATAAAGAGGGGGGAAATGTCAGTGGTTCTATCGAAATCATAGAAGTCGTCATTTGTGGACGTATCCCAGCCATAGATGTGTCAGCATATATATGGATGCCATTTGAAAGTGCCCCTATCTACTTTTCAGACTGTGCACTTTTCTGTGGACATCAAGTCTCCGTATTTGGTGATTCCAGAGTATGGAACATTGCAGAGGTAGGTGCAGCCAACGTGGCCAACGTCTTCTAGTTAAAGTGCACTCAGTGTGGTGCGTACCATCATATACAAATAATAAACATAAAGTGCATAGTATTTGTTAAACTGAGCAGATAACGTCGTAAGTAATTTAATATAAGTAGCCTGTCCTATTGGCTGCCTCTAGGCAGGCATGTAAGAAAGTAAGAATGATCAATATGCTGCCTCAGGCATAGTGCGATCAATACATCGTTTCGACAAGTGTACCCTAAAAACGTTGTTCTTAGGTAAAGAGTGAAATGTGAAACAGTACAATACCTCTGCTACTGTATTAAGCCATCTATTTCATTTATACCGTAAGTCTATATATGTGGGATGTGAGCCAAAAAGGTTGAGTTGATGGCGAAAGAGACCATGAAGTAGATAGAGGAGGAAGGAGGCGAGATTAGGGAAAGAGAAAGTGGGTGAGGAAAATAAGGAAAGGGAGAAACAGTGTGAGGGATATAGAGCGATGGAGCTCTATGGGCGAAAGAAGCGGGAAATGAGAGAGTGAGAGAGAGGGGGGCAGAAGATGAATAGAAAGTGCGAACGCGAGAGAAGAGGGAGAGGGAGATTATGACTGCCACCGAGTTACAGTATACTCTCGCTGTGAGTAGGTTTGGGTCTATAACACATCTGCGCTGCTGTTGGGTGTGCATTACTCCTAATCAATATTCAGCATACGACTAAGCGTTGAGCCTGTGTGAGAGTGTAACGTGGAAGCTTTCCCTAAGAGGCACAAATGTGGTGTCGGCATTAGATAAATGATAAATGAAATGGGCATGCTTGTGTAGAAAATGTCATATATGCAAGCACGAAGAGGCCATGCAGCTCGTAACACCTGGAGAATGTTTCCGTGCAAGAGACGGCTTGCTTGTGGTATTATGTTGCAATTCTTTGCCATTATTGGATTGTGAAATAATGAAAGTCCACGTGTAATTGAACGAAAGTGCTGTTAAAGACTATATCATGAGCGTATTAATACCCCTGTCACGCCTTCACGCGATCACGCTCGCGCTCCCACTGCGACCTGAAAAGTATGAAAGCGCGAGGATAAGCGCAGTAAGGTCTCTGAGAACGAGTTGGTGACGCAGTGGAAACTGTCAAGGACGGAAGAGGGTCGCCATGAGCTATCTTAAGCGCCAAACCTTGGCGCTTGTGTTGGTCCGAATCAAAACAAGCGCAGCGGGTCGGCGCTCTGTAATGAGCGGTGTAATGACGCAGTACAGTCGCCGTGGTAGCGCAAAGCGAACTACATGAGCGTATCGTGGACGTAGCAACAACGCATAGAAGCGACTTGGGGTCGCAGAAATCGTCCCCTGCGACTGGTTTGCGACTGCTGTATGCTCATTGGGCTCTCCATGCGTGCCTCTCCCATTCTTATTGCGCCGTTACTGCGCTTCCACTACGTTTTCTGGTCTTGTTTCCACTCATTCTACGTCCACACTGCGCTGCCACTGAGACTATGATGCTCGTAATACGTCCAATGCGTTGTTCCCACGTTTGCAATAAGCT
>NW_014578088.1:65288-70567 GCF_000485595.1 Priapulus caudatus | reverse complement strand
GGGCTCTCCATGCGTGCCTCTCCCTTTCTTATTGCGCCGTTACTGCGCTTCCACTACGTTTTCTGGTCTTGTTTCCACTCATTCTACGTCCACACTGCGCTGCCACTGAGACTATGATGCTCGTAATACGTCCAATGCGTTGTTCCCACGTTTGCAATAGGAACACAGAGCGTTCTTATTACGATCCCACTTCTACTGACCCCCCCCCACCCCCCACCCCCCACACGCACATTTTTGTATAAATACAGCTTCATCTTCTATACACAATCAGTGTGCATCTGCTCTTCACCATGCCGCAGACAGGCAGAATGTGCTAATTGTACTACAGTTATGGTTATATGGGTTATTATGGTTTATAATGGGGCCGGGTTACATGTAGCTGTGTGCATGTGGTGTATGCACCGATTGTTTCATTCACATTGTTTTTAATTCAAATCTCGTTGCAGCAAGGCAGCTTATAGCTGCGTTCACACGAGATTCACTGCTTCGCTGGTTCCGTACTTATCTGGTGCTGAATTCGGCTGAAATACCGTGCTAACATAACCCAGAGCGTTTACACGAGAATCGAGGCTTAGCTGGCTAGGTATAATATAGACTGGTACCCGGTCGACAGTTCCACACGTTACACTAACGTCATGTAGCGAACGGGTACCAGTCTAGGTAAGCGCACTACAGTAAGAGGCCTCGAATTGCGTTCACACGACAGACAATACATGGTGCATGGTGCCGAATGTTTCAGCGCAAAATGTGATTCTGCGCCGAGTAAGCCTTGTATTTCAGTACGGTACTGAATAAGCCGCGTATATAAGCCGCGTAAGTCTTGAATATTTTTAGCGTGTGAACGCTCAGTACGGAACTGAAATCCTCGTGTGAACGCAGCTTATGTCTGCGCAAATCATTATTATGTCATCATGTCTGTGCAAAACAATGCAAGGGACGGGTGGAAACATAAAAATGTGATTATGTCTAGACATTCAATAAAGAAAAACTTTCAAGTGCAATTTCAAAAAAGTAAAATAGGACAACACGTATTTCAAGTTTGCATCTAACAATAAATGGATGCCTTTATTTTGAACAATATCCTCAATAAAACATGATGAGCAAACTGTCTCTGACACGTACACTGGAAATTAAACTGTCTCTGACACGTACACTGGAAATTAAACTGTCTCTGACACGTACACTGGAAATTAAACTGTCTCTGACACGTACACTGGAAATTAAACTGTCTCTGACACGTACACTGTAAATTAAACTGTCTCTGACCCCGGCCCCCCACTCAGTGTTAGTTAGGGTACGCATATGCTCGTGCTCTCCCTTTGAAAGCACCCCCCTATCTCAGGACTGCTAAAATTTCTGAACCCCCTTTTGCGGGCTTTTTGCGGGTTTTTCCTTCCTTGGAGACCCCCCTAAATCCGGAACACTGCTCAATGTACCCCCTATCTCAGGTGAGCTCTCATTCCAACCGTAGTGACGTTAGTGTAGCGTGTTGAACTGTCGAACCAGTCTACACTACGTAGTGTAGAGTTCAGTGATTGAGGGGAACTAGGGGGCAATATTTTTACATTTCAAAATTAAATAATCCTGAATGAGCTTTCAAAACTAGCAGGAATTTCAGGAATTTGATCCCGGGATTTGTGTTTCTATGATATTCAAGATGAAAGAGTGAGAGGAAAAACACCCCCTTTTTAAAGAAATCTCCGGGTGAAAAGTCAACACACCCCCTTTTTACAATTCTTGGGCCGGATTTTGTTGCGCGAAAAATACCTCTTTACCGGAGATTTTGGGAACGCGCATGCGGTCCCTCCGACCTCGGAGTGGGTGGGCCGGGTCTCTGACACGTACACTGGAAATTAAACTGTCTCTGACACGTATACTGGAAATTAATAAACTGTATCTGACACACTGACAACTGTCTCTGGAACACTAGTTATCATTGTTGTTGTCATCTAAAGGTGGGTGATCCTTGTTAGAATCTCCGCTGGCCAGCCTCTCAATAATAATATATACACGCCGCGCACGCGCAGTGAGCGAGTTGCAAACGTATTGAGAGCGTAGTAAGCAAAGATCGTATAGTGCCGTAGGCCTATGGTGCTATAGGATCTTTGGTAGTAAGAGCGCAGCGAAAGCTACTTGGACGCACTGAGAGCGCACAGAGCGCAGTGGGAGCGCACTGAGAGCGCACTGAGCGCATTGAGAGCGCACTGAGAGCGCACAGAGCGCAGTGGGAGCGCACTGAGAGCGCACTGAGCGCATTGAGAGCGCACTGAAGATCAATCTGGGAACGCATAGGATCGCAGTGAGAGCGTAATAAGCGAGTCAATAGCGTATTGTAAGCCCGGCCCCCCCACTCCGAGGTCGGAGGGACCGCATGCACGTTCCCAAAATCTCCGGTAAAGGGGTATTTTTCGCGCGACAAAATCCGGCCCAAAAATTGTAAAAAAGGGGGTGTATTTGACTTTTCACCCGGAGATTTCTTTAAAAAGGGGGTGTTTTTCTTCTCTCTCTCTTTCATCTTGAATATCATAGAAAACTTTATCAAATTCCTGAAATTCCTGCTAGTTTTGAAAGCTCATTCAGGATTATTTAATTTTGAAATGTAAAAATATTGCCCCCTAGTTCCCCTCGATCACTGAACTCTACACTACGTAGTGTAGACTGGTTCGACCATAGAAATAGATAGATAACATATTATCTATCCTGGTTAACCTATTATTAACCTGGTTATCTATCTATTTCTATGGGTTCGACAGTTCCACACGCTACACTAACGTCACTACGGTTGGAATGAGAGCTCACCTGAGATAAGGGGTACATTGAGCAGTGTTCCGGATTTAGGGGGGTCTCCAAGGGAGCAAAAACCCGCAAAAAGCCCGCGAAAGGGGGTTCAGAAATTTTAGCAGTCCTGAGATAGGGGGGTGCTTTCAAAGGGAGGGAACGAGCATATGCGTACCCTAAATAACACTGAGTGGAGGGGCCGGGATTGTAAGCTACTGTTAACGGTTAAGCTACATGGTGTCGCACCATGGTCACACTACGCCATGGATTTCCATGGACTGCACTTTTCCTCGCGCTTTCATACTTTTTAGGTCGCAGTGGGAGCGCGAGCGTGATCGCGGGAAGGTGTGACAGGGGTATAAGCATACTTTTATTATTAATACGCTCTTGACTATATCTAACTGGTAGGTAACATGCTGTGTTGTGGCTTTCACCCATACCAGCTGAACGTGTTCTGCCAATGAAGGAACAGGAGAGAGAAAAATCGCTGTTTCTTATTAAAATGGTCTTTAGCTCCGACTATGATATTGGTTTCCCCCGCCGGTGCTATCGCGTGACCCTGTACACTACTGTATGATTGATTTTAGTTAAAAATGGCAAGTATGTATTATCTCAAACTCAAATCTAAATATCTGAGTCATTAAACTTACAGGGTGGTTATTTTAAGTAGGCTCATGGTTTCTGAATGCCTGTTTAATTGTCAGATATGTGTGTGTTGCGTTCATAGAAATAATATAGATACTCTCTATATAGTGTCTCTATATATTTCTATGGTTGCGTTGCAGCTAATGGGGTTATGGCTTTAGTGTAGACATCTACTTGTCGTTCGACATTTTCCTTCACATAGACTGCTGGTTCGATGGATGTAAGCTCGAGGTAGCAGCCGCGAGGGCCCAGCTAACTGATTTTTTATACATGGGGGCGGTTTCCCTTGCGGAGCCAGCAATGCCGAGCATTATCATGAATGTTTCAGGTTGTTAGGCGCACGGCGTGTGCTACGTGGGCCATGTTAGTAAGCAGGCACACACTCGTGATACGCGGCTACAGAGCCAGACTGTGGTGATGACAAAGTGCATGGTTGTAGAATGGCTGCATTGCTACCCATACTCCACCCCACACTCACCATCAGTGGCTTACTATTGCTCAATGTATCTTTATAATGATTCATTGTCTAGGTGGCTATATCAGCATTTCAGAATCATGCTGTAGTACAGGTGTAGAGAAATTGCACAGGTAGCAATTAAACACAGTATTGTGGAATACGTGCTGTACACCCGCCAGTGGTGTTTTCATTACCTAAAAGGTTGAAGCGATGAATTGTGTCAAATACCACTGAAAACTGTGATGCAACTGTTAAAGACTATATATAAATAGCTACTACGTTTTTAACATATATTATGATTTATCCAGTCTTGTGGTTACGTACGACTCCTTTTCCCATCATAGTCTTGGCGGGTTATAGGAGATCACTTGCGTTATTGATGTGCGATTTCGTGTGTAAGGAGCCGTGATTGATTGTTCGTGGCACTGCGTGTTGATTCTGGTGCCAATGAACACAGGCTTGCCTATGGGAGGATTCTGGGGCTATAGCCATATGCCAGTCGTTGCTGCAGCGCTGTGTCATCTGCTCATTAAATATAACTAGCCCCGGCTGGTTGCACTGGTTTCAGCCTGCCCACTCACTGCCTACTGTTCACAGAAATCAATAGTACACTAACTAACATTCCCTGGTAATGTACAGAACTGCAATGGCCATGTCACTTACTGGTAATGAAGCGAACAAAGATACGCACTGCTTACGGAATACCCTCACATTTCACAGCAGAAGAATAGTACATGTGTATTTTATGGTAGTGGACGGCACTGCAGTTAATCTTTGGTTACGTAAAGTATTAAGGCCCCGTCACACCATAGCGTATGCTGAAACCTATGAGTTGCGTGTAAAAAATATTTTTATACGCACCAAACGCAACCCAAATCAACAATTTTGTCAATTTCTAGCCTATTCAACCTATGGATTGCGTGTGAGTTGCGTGTGGGTTGCGTATGGGTTGCGTGTGGGTTGCGAACTGAACTTATGATCCCCCAATATCTGCGATCACCTGCGTACGAGTTGCGTGCGAGTTGCGTGTGAGTTGCGTGCAGGACTTACGAGATTGCGTTTGAGTTGCGTTCAAAACTTACAAGTTGCGTTGGACCTGCGTGCTAGTTGCGTGTGAGTTGCGTGCAGGACTTACGAGATTGCGTTTGAGTTGCGTTCAAAACTTACAAGTTGCGTTGGACCTGCGTGCTAGTTGCGTGTGAGTTGCGTGCAGGACTTACGAGATTGCGTTTGAGTTGCGTTCAAAACTTACAAGTTGCGTTGGACCTGCGTGCTAGTTGCGTGTGAGTTGCGTGCAGGACTTACGAGATTGCGTTTGAGTTGCGTTCAAAACTTACAAGTTGCGTTGGACCTGCGTGCTAGTTGCGTGTGAGTTGCGTGCAGGACTTACGAGATTGCG
>NW_014578088.1:45804-65278 GCF_000485595.1 Priapulus caudatus | reverse complement strand
CTCTTTCTGTTATTCTTCTCTATCTCTATATGTCTTTTGCTTGCCGCGGCCTTCTCTCTCTCTCTCTCGCTCTGCTCTCTTCTTTTCTCGCTCTGCTCTCGCGTCTCTTCTGCTCTTTTCGCTCGCATCTCTCTCTTTCTGCTCGCTCTCTCTCTCTATCTAGACACGTGCAATCAACCACCTATACTTGTGGTTGTAGGTTATAACACAACGCTCAACCAACCACTATAGTTCAAAGTCAATAGGATTAACACACTCAACCAGGCCAGCCGTATAGATTGTCTTTAGCAAGTATAACACACATTCAACCAACACTTTATAGTTGAGTCGATAGGATAACACATGCTCCAACAACCCCTATAGTGGTCTTATGCAAAGTCAGCACAACCCACACTTACAGACGATATTTCTTCTAGCGTGGACTGCATGGGGACGCGTGCGCGCGGGTATATATGAGCCCGCCGTCCTGCGCGACCCAGCTCAACAGGAGATGCGCCATGCCGAGTCTAATCGATACAAAGACAGTGCGTGCGTGCGTGCGTTGTGGCGTTGCATACGTATGCACGTGCAATTACTCGCGCGTGGTGCTTGAGCTGCTAGGAAAGGAAAATATATATTATATATATATATATATATATATATATATATTATATATTAATAGATCAGGAGTAAGATAATAGAGAAGGCAGTGGCCTTCATAACAGGAAATTCGTGCATTTATAGCCTTAGAATACTACGATTACTCGCGTAACTCAACCAACTTGAGCTCAATCGTACACCAGTTACACTTAACGCCTAGCATCGTGCGAAATCGTTTCTCGTATACATCCGCAATCACGGAGATACACTAAAATGTAGACACGATTATCCAGTGTTTGCCGCCATCAATCCGAACGTATTGTCCGCCGAACTGAAATCAAAAGGCACGCTACTAACGCACTCTTGCTCACTCGGCGAGGCGGTGTGGCTCGCTGGGAAATCGGGAGCCTAGAGCTGCTGCTGATTGCGGTGGGTGTGCGTGCGTGGGGGGCATACAGCGTGTATTGCCGGTATGCGGTATGTAGCTGTATGCCGGGTCAAGTATACACGCGAGTGTTGCGTCGATGTCCATATGCCAGGCGAGCCCACCCCAACCTCGCCGAGGGAGCAAAGCGCCGTAGGTAGCTGCCTTTGTTCATAATTCGGGCGGAACAATACGTTCGATGGGATGGCCAAAGAATCGGATAATCGCTGTCGTACGGTTATCGTATCTCGGATCGCTTGTGTATTACGAAGAAACGATTTCGCACGATGGGCTAGTGCGATATGTTACTGTTGTACGATTTGGTACGGTTGGTTGAGTTAGCGTGGAAATCGTAGGTATTTATAGCTTAGTAAATGACCGAATTGCCCTTGTTTATGGAAGTCACACTCTCTCTATCCATGCTACTCCTGATATATGAAGATATATATATATGACGGTGCGCGTCATGGTGCGAAAAGGAATATGCTAAACTGTTGCCTGACGAATTTGGTTATAGCGAGCGCTTGTCAACATTTGTCACCAATATAAAAAAGATTATAATAACGTATGGATGTAATTTTTTTACCAAAATTAACGGCTAATGATGAGCGCGGCGTAAATACATCTTCTATAATTGGCGAAATTTCTGCTGGTGTGGTGGTGTGTGTGTGTTGTGTGTGTGTGTGTGTGTGTGGCGTGTTTGGTGTCCGCTAATACGTTTCCGCACCGCTCAACGGATCCTCTCAAACTGGGTCGGAACGTCTACAGATCATAATACGTTGCATGGTGCTATTCTTCTTTGCACAGTTTTATGTTTTTATACATTCCACGGTGCAAAACATTAAAATCAGTTGGGAAATGTTTGCACCAACGGGTGCAACGTTCATTACACGAAAACACAATGGCAATGTAAAAAACAATGAATACCAAATGCGCCATCCATCTAATTTATGGATCTCCATCCATCAAGAGCTTCCTAAGATTTGCTAAGTCGCTCCATCTAATCTAACCAGAGAAATTTATACATTGGTTATTTACAGGTTTCTTAATTAGAGCGCATTTCGTTATAACATTAAATCAAACGTTTCCACACGGCAAACAAAATTGGTTATAACAAGTGGCTCAAACCTGAATGCCACCAAAAAGAAGGGCCATCACTGACACGGTCGAGATTTAAGCATACGACAAGATATCGCCGCCAAGAAAGTCGCCCGCGGAAGAAACTCGCTGATGTCGCAGGTAAGAAACTGTTGTTTTTTCTTTCAACCAGTAACGTAAACGTACACGTTCGACTGATTTAATTACTCTACAAAGCTATCTTATTTTTTTAGTTAGGTGTGCATGCGCACGGCGGGCGCGCCGCGCGCGCGTAGTGTGTTGTGTGTTGTGTGGTGTGTGTGTTGTTGGTGTGTTGTGTGGGTGTGGTTGGGTGTGCGTGTAGTGTATGTGATGTGTGATGTCTATGGTGTGCGTGTAGTGGATAGGTTGCGTGTAATGCGTGGGTGGGTGTGTGTGGTGTGGTGTGTGTGTGTGTGTGTGTGTGTGTGTGTGTGGTGTGTGTGTGTGTGTTGTGTGTTCCGCGCGTTTGTCTGGGTGGGTTGTGGGTGTGTATGTATGTAAGTCACAAGGACAATCCCTTCAGTCGTGTCGGCGTCTACACGGTCAAAGGACTTCTTCAGTCACGGCCAGGTTTCTACTTCACTGCTAGCCGCGTGGGAAGTGCCATGCCGGCTAAAGATTCTAGTGTAGACGCAAGGACAAACTAAACGTTTCATTCATGACTCGCGCGTCTACACAGAAGTTCTGACCACCTAACGGGGCATGGACTAGTAAGTATATTGTATTATATATAATATATATATAATATAAGTATATGTACACCCATCGTAGTAGAAACATATGGAACCATGTAGCATATGGAAATAATATAGAAAAAAATGAAGTATCAAATTTTAATTTTGACACGTAAATTCTCATCTTCTCGCGCTCTTCTTTCCTCGCTCTCTTCTCTCTTCTCTCTCTCTCTCTCTCTCTCTCTATATAGATATATATTATATATATATAATATATAAGAGAGAGAGAGAGAGAGAGAGAGAGGAGAGAGGGAGAGAAGAGAAAGATCGAGAGGAGCAGAGGAGCGCGCTCTCTTCGTCCTCCTCTCTCTCTATCTCTCTCTCTATATCTATAATATATATATATAGTATATATATATATATATATATATATATAGAGACGAGAGAGAGAAGAGAGAGAGAGAGGGAGAAGAGACGAGAGAGAGAAGAGAGAGAGACGGAGAGAGAGAGGACGAGAGAGTGAGAGAGAAGAGAGAGAGAGAGAGGGGCCGAGAGAGTGAGAGAGGAGAGAAGAGGAGAAGAGCAAGCGGAGATGAGAGAGAGAGAGAGAGAGAGAGACGAGAGAGAGACTGCAGAGGGCGAGAAGAGCATTAGACACGCAGCTAACAATACATTATGTATATGATAACATAACAGCTCTAGCTTCGCAGTAACAGGTAGATAGAATAATACACATGCAGTCATGTCATCGCACCTGCGGTATTGTGTGGATATTTTTTCCGCTACCGGGCGGCGAAACAGAGAAACCAATGGCAAGGCCTAAGCGTGGAAATGGCAGCGCCAATGTGCGGTTGTGGTGTTGTATTCGAATGTGTTTTTTCCCCACACCCCCAGCGACGAGCAATTACGATGAATCGTAGATAGGAAAGCACGGTTGCCGTTCGAAAGAAAGACGGGAGTTTATTCCGCGGAAGGGATCGAAGAGGGAGGGATGTTACAAAAAGGGACACCGTTTTCCGTTCAGCAGGAGGATAGGCCAAACTTGCCATCTTTGTGTGTCGTCCGGAGCGGAAAGTGACGGACGAATCGCCCAGTAACACGAACGTTCACGAGGTTGAACGATCTTCCCCCCTCTCTCTCTCTCTCCTCTTTCATCAGCTCTCTCTCCTCCTCTCGCTCTTTTTTCTCTCTCTCATCTCTCTCACGCTCGCTGCTCTCTCTCTCTCTCGCTCACTCTCTTCTCTCTATCTATTAGACACGTTGCAACAACCACCTATACTTGTGAGTAGGTCTATAAACACACGCTCAACCAACCACCGATAGTTCAAGTCAATGTTATAACACACTCGCACCAGCAGCTAGCAGTTGTCTTTTGCAATTATAACACACATTACACCAACCACTGTATAGTTGAAGTCGAGAGGTATAACACATGCTCAACAACCACATATAGTTGTTATTAAGTAATCATATGAAATCAGCACCAACACACACTCTACAGACGATATTCTCTACGCATTGTGACGGCGTGCGCCGCGCGCGTATATATGAAAACCGCCGTTCTGCGCGACCCCAGCTCAACAGGAGATGCGCATGGCAATTCTAATTCGGAATACAACCGGTTGCGCGTGCGTGCGTGTGCGTGCATACGTATGCGCGTGCATACGTATGCGCGTGCAGACTCGCGCGTGATGTGTGCGCGCGTGCGTGCTTGAAGCATGCTAGCGAAAGGATAATATATATATTAGGAGCGGGCGATAATATAATCTTACTATAAATTGGGCGAATTCGGTCTGTGTGTGTGTGCGTTTGTTGTGTCCCGGCTGACCGGCGAGTGTCCGCACCGCCCTCAACGGATCCTCTCAAAACTTGTCGCGACGTCTTACAGAGCATAATACGTTTGCATGGGCTATTTGTTTCAGATTTTATTTTTTCACATTCCACGTCTCAAAATAATTAAAATGGTGGGAAATGTTTGCACAAACGCGGTGCAACGTCATACACACTTAAAACACAATCAAAATGTAAAGAACAATGTATAACAATGCGCTCGCATGGTCTAATTTTATGAATCGCCATCCATAAGCTGTGGACACACTACGCGACTTTTCATGGCCGATCGAGCCGGCGGCATCCAGTCGGCGACTCTGTGGAATTGTTCATCACGCTGATTGGCCTGATGAATTGTACAATCGGCCGACTCGATCGCAGACCCGGGCACATACGCGAATTGTAAGTTTCGCGCGACTCAAATAATTATCAAACATGTTTTGGAATCGCCAATCGGGCGACGTCGCGGACCGGCGACTGGAAAATCGATGCGACTCACTGGACACACTACGGCGATTTTTCATGCGATCGAGCCGCCGGCTCGCGTCGCCGGCTCGATCGCTATGAAAAATCGCTAGTGTGTCCACCTTTAAGGAGCTCTTAAGATTTTCTTAAGGTCGCTCCATCTAATCTTAGGGCCCGTCAAACCAGAGCGTATGCTGAAACCTATGAAGTTGGGTGTAAAAATATTTTTATACGCACCAAACGAACCCAAAACAAATACCACATTTGCAATTTCTAGCCGTATTCAACCTAATGGGTTTGCGTGAGTTGCGTGTGGGTTTGCTGTGGTTGGGATGGGTGCGTGTGAGTTTGCGAACTGAACTTATGATCCCAAATATCTTGCGATCACTGCGTTTACGAGTTGCCGTGCGAGTGCGGTGTGTGGGGGGGGGAAAGGGGGTTTTTTTTTGCCGTTCAAAACTTACAAGGTTGCGTTGGACCTGCGTGCTTAGTTGCGTGTGAGTGCGTTCAAAACTTACAAGTGGGCGTTGGACCGCGTGCTAGTTGCGGGCTATTGCGAATATCGCGGGCACGTGGTAAAACTGTAATAAACCTATAAAAACCTATAAAGTTCTATAAAACCTATAAAACATATAAAAACCTATAAAAAGTTCCCTGTAATATAAAAACCTGTTAATAATAAAAACCTGTAATAACGGTAAAACTGCATGTCGGAGTACTTGGTACCCGAGGCCAGGTGCCGCAAAGTGACTGCCAGCTTCAGGCCAGGGTCCAGGGGCAACCTGTACTTGGTGGTTTGCTTGGTGATGCGAGGACCAACTCTCCGTAGCAGCTCATCGTACATCTCGGGGGGCATCCTCATGAAGTTCTTGAATGCACCTTGGTCTTCGTTCGGGAGCTCCACCAGAAGCTGGTCGTAGAGACCAAAGTCAAGGCGCCTGCTAATCTATGGTCTAACCCACACTCTTCTTCTTCTTCTTCTCCCCCTTCTGTTTATTCTATTCTGTATGTGTTGGAGTGCTAAATTGACCAGATTAAACTAATATCCAATAACAGCAAGAGGTAGCTCCATGTTGTCACCTCGGAGGTCCACCAACAACTGACACCGATCTAGAAAAGTCCAATTATTTATACGTATACGTATTTCTCAACACGCATGTAGTACGCAACTAACACGCAACTAATAGGTTGAGGATACGCTGGGAATACGCATAATAGGTTGGGGGTACGCTACACACGCAACATGATCGCAACAGGCACGCAACACGATCGCAACATGATCGCAACAGTTACGCAACACATTCGCAACATGTACGCTACCAAAACCTGGCCAGATACTTCAAATTTGGACCTGCGATCACCTGCGTTCATAACTTATGAGTTGCGTACCTGTTGCGATCGTGTTGCGATCGTGTTCCGTGCATAGCGTACCTGTTGCGTCCCTGTTGCGTATAAATTGATCGCAGACATTCGCAGAGAATTATTGAACAGTTCAAAATTTCTGAACTTACTCTGCGTGTGTCTGCGATCACCTGCGTGCTTGTTGCGTACTTCAAACCTATAAAACCTATTAGTTGCGTGTGAGTTGCGTTCGGAACTTATACCCACTATTTTTTATTCGCAACCATACGCAACTGGTGATCGCTATGGTGTGACGGCACCTTTAATATCAATTGCATTTTAATTACAATGTAATTAACACAGATCATTTGCGTAGTAAAATGTTTTTAATCTGTGAGATCACAATGTTCACACCAGATTGTTTATATCAATCAACCGATTCTATATTCTCTCGTAGTGCTTTGTCTGCGCTTCTCGTTCTATCATAATCTGTAATGTGATGTTATTTGTTTGATCAGGGGAGGCACTGTTCTCGTAATAGACATCGGTCGGTTGAGGCTGGATAGCCATCTCCAGCCAAAGAATGCTTCACTTGAGGTAAGGGCATACATCCAGTAGTTCTACCATCTCAGACGGGGCCCATAGCATGAGACACTGCAAGAAATCCTATTATATTTGTGCAGCGTATATCACAATGCGCACATACGGGGCCTTTTCGAGTCGCTGGAAATCTTTCTAACGGAAGTTCGATTCAGCGAACAAAGGCTGCTGCTTCCCGAGGCACCCGCATGCGTTGTAAATGGAGACCGGCGTTTTGAGGAAATGAAATTCAGTTAACTGTTTTATTAGCATTGATTTACAATACTTACTGTATCATTCATTTGGTGTGTCAACCAGTGCATTTATTTTATTGTCTGTATTGGCTATTTTTCTTTTGTTTTCTCCCTCTCACCTAACAATCCATTATGTCGAAGGTATTGGGTCCAATAACAACGTTGTACTGTTTTATTGTAGGATGCAACCATGACAGAGATAGAAGAACGTTTATATGACAAGTTCAGTCTAAGCCTCTCCGGCCTACAGGTTCTCTTTGCTTATCCTGGTAGGTTTCCCCTTTCTTGTTGACAACCGTAGTTACACACAAGCGCAGCCAGTGATAGAGGCACTTTTATATAAACCTCTACTAACGGAATAATAGCGAAAAGAGAAGGAATTAGTGCATGAAGAAATCTGTGCTGTTAGGCTGTTTCTATAGAACTTAGAAGAGAGAATATTTCACCTGCCTCGGCCATATTCAACACATCTAACACATGTTCTTAAATTATTGGTATTCATATTGCCACATTTGACCTATACCCACCTAGGGAGTGCATTTTTCTTTACTGGTGGCAGTCAATTATTACTTAAATAACAAATACTTAGTGTGAAGCTATATTTAATCTTAACATGCTGAATTAACAGCATTGTGTTGTATTTAAGTTGGATGGTTGTCTATGCACTTGGACACCCTCTGGAATGCTGGGAAATTTCCCAGCTTCACAGTCACTGCATGTCTGAAGGGTCTGTTGTGTTTAAACGCACATTGTGTAATTTCTTAAAGGTGCGGACTGGCATTCGGCTCAGCTGGAGCAGGAGTCTGAAATGCATATTATACCCAGCCTCATTCTGCAGATGAATCTATTCAACAGCATCAAGCAAGATGTCACTGCCATGCCCAAGTACGTACGCACACATAAAGTCTGAGAGTAGCCCAGCATTATGCCTACTAAAATCCTCATATTACAGTACACAATCTATTATCCGAAACCCTTGGGACCAGGCACGTTTCGGAATTCGGAATAGTAGTACAGTACAGATATACATACCGTATATCCTGCAACTAGCCAGTACTAAAACCCAGGTTTTCAAGAGGCCAATTGCTGTACCGGTACAGTACAATAAGGAGGTCGTCTGCACACCAAAGCTCGCGTTTGGTGCCAAAACTCGACCCGACAAATATTAATGTGTTTGGATGAACGATGCGAGGAATGATGAACAACGATGAATGATGTGAGGAATGATAAACAACAACAAATGATGAATGCACGAGGAATGATGAACAACGACAAATGATGAATGATGAACGATGCGAGGAACGATGAACAACGAAAAATGATGAATGATGTGAGGCATGATAAACAACGACAAATGATGAATGATGAACAATGCGAGGAATGATGAACAACGACAAATGATGAATGATGAACGATGTGAGGAATGATGAACAACGACAAATGATGAATGATGAACGATGCGAGGAATGATGAACGATGTGAGGAATGAGGAATGAGGAATGATGAACGATGTGAGGAATGAGGAATGATGAACGATGTGAGGAATGAGGAATGATGAACGATGTGAGGAATGAGAAACGATGAACAACGACGAATGATGAATGCGGAACGATGAACAACGACGTGTTGCAGGCAGAAGCTGTTCGTCACCGTGCCGGCGCTGAAGCTGAACGTGTCGGACGAGAAGCTGCTGCTACTGCTCGAATTCCTGCGCAACATCCCCCTGCCGAGCCTCAGCGGCTACGAGGACCTCGATCTCACCGAGGTCGACGCCCCCTTGCGGGAGATTCGTGAACCGTCAGTACTGGTAGGTTGCACGTGCCGGTCGGGGGTGTGACAGCAGGGTTGAACGTTGCAGGATGCACCTTACTAGGTTGTCTACGTATGTGGTGCGGTAGTGCGTGGTGGAATTTTGCAGTGATATCTACTATGTTCGCCTGCTGTCGGGTCACTGAGGTAATCAATATTGTACACTAGATAGACTGCTAGTTAGTACTGCGTGGCTGCCTGCTGAATGAAGCGATATAGTCCAGTCATAAAGTGCCAAATAAGGCCTCTACCGGGAAATCGAGTGAAACAAGCTGGATTCTTCACTAATGTGTTGGTATTGGTCCATATAAAACCTAAAAAAAAGTTACAAAATTTTTGTTGGTCGGAAACTTTTTTACGGGCCACGCCCTTTTTCCGATTTTCGCGATTATGGAAAAATTGTGTAAATCTTACCTGAACACTTTATAGTCATGTTAATAGGGGTATTTTGGGGCAGGGAGTCGATTCCAACAGTCAGTTCATTCATAAATTGAATGGTTAAGGCTTAATTGACCAATTAAGCTCAATTAAGCTCAGTCGCGTACCAAAATTTCGGTGTTTTCTGACATATTGCATGTTAGGTATGCTTTCTGGTTGTTTTTTTTGGATGCCCGATCGAATTCTGGTGTTATTTAAACACTCAGAAGTATGATTTATCCCTAAAAAGTGTTATAGATCGATCATTAATAACCATACGCGTTACTGTTTAAATTTAAACAAGTATTGATTATGAAGCTTTACGAACTCGACAACCCGAAGATACTTAAAGAATCATACACATTATATAGGATTTGATTGAATACAAACAATAGAATATTATTTGTCCTTTAACAGAACTATTGTATCACAATCGTCCAGGAAGAGTAACAAGTCTAATGCACTGTACAAAAAATTAACTTGCAGCATGTCCCCAAATCAACCGAAGCTATCAAAATAGTCCTATATATCATAACTTATAGTACAATAATTACTACAATATTATAACTTATAGTACAACAAGTTTAGTCGATAAATTGGAAAAGTCAATCTTCTGGGACATCTTCTTCGGCGTCCCCTACCGATCCTTGATCTTCCTCATCATCTCCGGTTTCCTGGTTGCCAGTTACACTTACAGTCTGGTTCTCACAGTTGTCACAGCCACAGAAATCAGTACACTGGAGGTCAAGCTGCTTGCAGCCACATCGCTTTGAAGAGCAGTTAGTTTTACACCCACAGCTACGATGGATTGAGACTAAAATTGAGAAGAGAAAGGTGCTCACTGCCTTGTCTGTGGCTAGAGCGGTCCTAGTACTTGCCCCATTCGGAGTTCAGAACTCTCACCATTTGATTCTGATTGGCCGCCAAGGAGTGCTGTTAAATAGTCCACTTCTGTACCTGATGGTACCTCTGGAGACAGTGTACTTCGCAGCTCTTGAGGAGGTGTGGCAGAGCTCGTTCTGCTTGTGTCAACTTCTCCTGTACAGCCCTCCTTTCTTTTCTGTTTGCAGAGCATAAGGAATGAGCTTTGTTGGCGCTAATATTTGACTAGTTCTGACAGCTAAGGGATGGTATCTGTTGACTTGGTGTCCTACATCTTGCGTGATTATATTGCATCTCACTCTCTCTGCGTTTAACAATCCGGTTCTGTTGGACTCTGCCCTACGAGTTAGATTTTCGGCTGTTGCTCGCTGTGCATCTTTCTTCCAGGATGCTTATTGTACTTTGAGACATTACCGCTTTCATAAGATCCTGGAGAAGATGTACAGCTAGCACAGGTAACCCGAATTTGCTTACTGTAGGCCAGTGAGTACAATATCAGGACCGGCATTGTTAGAAGCAGGGAGTGAGATTCATTTATCTCAGTATGTATCACCAAGTCAAATCTAGATCCTCCCTTGCTGCTCACTGAGACAAGTTGCTGCCATAAAGCTCTTCCGTTATATGATGGCTGCTGCGCACGAAGAGTATAAGGCAGTCGTTGTACAGTACAGAAAGTTGTATCCGATCAGACGGCCCTCCCTGTCCCACGCTTCCTCTAGCTTGCGAAGTGACCACTGTATCTCAGAGTGTACCAGATCTAGGATACAAGTAGTGGCCAGTTTAATCACTCTTGGACGCCGCCCTCTAAAATATGGGTTGTGGTCTTGATAGCTTTCCTGATGGGGCAAGTATTGACGGACCCCTTCGTACATCAGGACATTCTAAGGCAGCGTCCTGGCCATCCTCCTCAATTTGTCTCAGATCCATTAGTCTGTGGGTCTTGTAAAACTAACTGCTCTTTCAATACGATGTGGCTGCAAGCAGGTTCTTGACTCCTAGTGTACGGAATTTCTGTGGCTGTGTACAATCTTGTGAGAAGCCAGACTGTAACTGTGTTATATCCGTCACCAGGAAAGCAGTATGTATGATGAGGAATGAATCAAGCTGATGCTGCGTTAGGGACGTTCCGATGAAGATTTTTCCCAGTGATGATTGATCGTTTTGCCAATTTTTAGTCGGATCTAATATGACTTGTTCGACTATAAGTTATAAGATTGTACTATATTATTGTTACTATTAAGTTATTGATATATAGGTATGACTATTTGAGTAGCTACGGTGATTTCTGGTGGACATGCTGTATTAGTTAGATTTTTTGTTATCAGTGCACTTTAGGACTTCGTTAGCTCTTCCTGTTACGATTGGGATACAGATACGTTTTGTTTAAGGGACTACGTTCTACGAATTTTTTCCATGGTAATAATTTTTGTAAAAAAAAATGTTCGCGATTTTTTTTGACATTAAAAGTAGAGAATACTAAAAAAATACCGTTACTAAATTGATAATCCTTCATTAAACTCTCATACCTGATTAAAAATGTTTTTACGTGTCTGGTTTAAATTTCGCAATAAATATCTAGACGATTTGTAATTCTCTGTTGTCTATACACTATTTCCCAGCTACTGTTCAGATTACTGGCCGTTCTTCGTCTGTTTTTCCCGCCGGCAAAATTAGTGGCAATTATAAAGAAGGTATATAAGCATGGAAAGTAAAGCAGTAATAACACTTAATTGTATTATCATGACATTGTATTTTTGTACAAATAACACACAAATATACTACTTGATGGTGCTAGAAATTCGTGACGTAATCACTTTAAAGGACAAATAATATTCTATTGTTTGTATTTAATCAAATCCTATGTGTATGATTCTTTATCGAGTGTCTTCGGGTTGTCGAGTTCGTAAAGCTTCATAATCAATACTTGTTTAAATTTAAACAGTAACGCGTATGGTTATTAATGATCAATCTATAACACTTTTTAGGGATGGATCATACTTCTGAATGTTTAAATAACACCAGAATTCGATCGGGCATCCAAAAAAAAACCAGAAAGCATACCTAACATGCCATATGTCAGAAAAAACTTTTGGTACGCGACTGAGCTTAATTGAGCTTAATTGAGCTTAATTGGTCAATTAAGCCTTAACCGTTCAATTTATGAACAAACTGACTGTTGGAATTGACTCCCGGCCCTGCCCCAAAATACCCCCATTAACATGTATAACATGACTATAAAGTGTTCAGGTAAGATTTACACAATTTTCCCATAATCGCGAAAATCGGAAAAAGGGCGTGGCCCGTAAAAAAGTTTCCGACCAACGAAAATTGTGTAACTTTTTTGGGGGGTTTATATGGACCAATACCAACACATTACTGAAGAATCCAGCTTGTTTCACACGATTTCTCGGTAGAGTGCACTTTATGACTGGACTAATATATGTGTCTAGCTAGGTACTGATTAACTCGCGATTGATTTACACAGAAGTCTCTGTTATTTGTCTGATGTATATGAGGTGCGCTTAGTACAAGGGTTTACGGTGACGTGTGTTCTGTGTGTTCTGTCGTCGAGATTGGTCAGCCATATCTAAGCACGATACTTTTTTCTGATGTTTAAGCTACCAACCCAGATCAAGATTCGATTTGTTGCATTGCTTAAAACTGTTGTAAGCAAAAAAAAACGATTTTTTGTTTGCCGTGTCTCCGCAACCCTGAATATTTTATCATACACGAGCACAAGCAATACAGAATACGTGCAAGTGTGCGTGAATTATTTTCACGTGTTTTCTTTTATTTAAAGATGTCTCCTAGTCTGACCTGTCTTGTAT
The DNA here is from genome assembly GCF_000485595.1 of Priapulus caudatus. Classification (NCBI taxonomy): domain Eukaryota; kingdom Metazoa; phylum Priapulida; class Priapulimorpha; order Priapulimorphida; family Priapulidae; genus Priapulus; species Priapulus caudatus. The sequence continues at coordinate 52,077 of NW_014578088.1, read as the reverse complement.
TTTTAGCTCATCTGACATAGTCAGATGCAGCTTGTAGAATCGCTACGGAATCGTCCGTCGTCCGTCCGTCCGTCCGTCCCGTCCTACCGTATCGCCGTACCGTCAACTTAGTTGGGCAACAAAATCTTAAACGGTAGTGCGATCGTTACGGTCACGAATATTCGGTTCGTTGGGGGGGATCGTCAAAACGAGTTGGGATCGTCGAAGCTGTGGGGTCAAAGGTCAAAGGTCAAAGGTGTAAAAGAAGGGGGAACATTCACTCTTAACTTAAGGTATAGGAGGAACATGCACGAATTGCGAGCACAAATCTTAAACGCTCGACCATAGGCTTTCGTGATTATGTCCGGTGTAGTAGCATCATGGTAGAAAAGCCCATCACTGCCGAAAATGGAGGTGCAGAAGCAGGTCTAAAGGTTCAATGGGTCACAGGGCAGATTTTAGACATTTCTGAGGACATGGTCTGACGGAGCGCATTGAAAAACTTTTTTTGTTTCAGCGGTGACGCTAGCATTTTTATGGCTTTATTGAAAGGACATGAAATGTCCCTTCTGCTGACATGCGAAGAGTAAGGTGTTGGAGTAACCTTTTGACCCTCAAGAGGAGGGTTAAACATGGATTTGTTTAGCGTGTCCTGTCTAGTAAAGAATTGGACTGCGCGGGTTTGCTTAGTAGTACATTCCTATACATGCCTGGATGTACGAGGCTGCATTTGTCACATGTGAAATTTCAAGATTAGCTAAATTTGGTTGAAGAAGTTTTATGCTCCTTAAATCCTATAATTTCTATGCATTCTTGTACTGTCAGTATTTTACATGTAACGTATGCCACTGGCAGTGCCACTGGCCAGTTTTTCGGGGGGGGGGGGGGGGGGGGGGGGGGGGGGGGGGGGGGGGGGGGGGGGGGGGGGGGGGGGGGGGGGGGGGGGGGGGGGGGGGGGGGGGGGGGGGGGGCCCCCCCCCCCCGGCCCGCCCGCGCCCCCCCCCCCCCGCCCCGCCGCCCCCCCCCCCATGTGGTGGTGGGCTGTGTAGTTTTTTGCCTGCGTTAATTAGTTGCAGGTGGCAAGCTCTCTATTGCAGGCCTGTAGGCTTGCGTAGGTAAATGGATGAGTGCTTACCTATTCTTCTTGCAAATAGTTGTTTGCTTACCTATGTACGATTGGGAGCTTCCATCTTTATCTAAGACACTTTAAACGTATCGGCGCCATCGTCGTGGCAACTTTCATATACGATCGCACACTAACATTCCTTTGAGAAGGTTATCGCTGATAACATCTCCCTGTGCATTCCTACGTGCTGTGTATGTGAAGCACATATTTGGCACTAACAGGTTATTACTAGAACTCCCACCTCACTGCCACACCACGAGTCAGCAGAGTTCACCGGCAGTAGACGTTAGATGAGCGCTGCTAATGTCACTCCTCCGCGGCAACTTGTTAATGTTAATTTGAGTGAGGTTTGTTCACTTGTGTACATTACGTATGTGTTTTACAATTTATTTACAGCATGTGAATTTGTTTGAATGGTTTGGAAGCTGTGCATGATCAGGTAGTGAGTAGAACACTAGCTTCTCTGCTATAGAGTCGGTGTTTTTGCATGTGTGCCCCCATCATCAGCTGGTACTTGCCATGATGGGCACTGGTGTGCATTCGTGTCTATGTTCTGTCATTTCATGATCGTCTGTTAAAGGCAACCGCACGAGGTTTGTTAAATGTTCACATGCATGCGTAGACCTGTTATATACATGCGCGTGCACACACACACACACACACACACACACACACACACACACACACACACACACACACACACACACGCGCGCGCGCGAACACACACCTCTATACTTATTAGAGCAACTTTCTCACCAAACTGTATGTGACTCACAGTCTATCATTGCCTATCATTCAGTGAATAAAGATTTAACATCAGCATCTTAGTTTAGTCAGGCTAAAATCTGGCTCGGAGCTCAGTTGCGATAATTAGTTAACTGTAATGAATGGTTTAATTATCTTATTCTGCCAGCCTCCTTTCCCATCATCTAACGAGTATACAGTTTGAGAAACGAATCCTCGTAATGCCACATGATGGCACTACTTGTAGTTGAAAAAGAACACAGACATGAAGTACCAGCCTACGTTGCAACAGTTGCGGAAGATGCGCACTGCCGTGCACTGCAACTCTGTTGCATCAGGAAGAGACCAGCTGGATCGGGCCAGAAGACGGATGCCCGAGGATTCGGGTAAACAATGGCCAGCCTTCGTTTGTAAAATTGGACACATTTCATTTTGTCATCATGCAGCAACTGTTAAAACAGTGAAAGTTGGGTGCCATGTTCTTGCATGAGTGAGGTGACGCATTCATGTGACTCGAGCATGACCAGTTATGTAACAAGTGTGGTTGATTTTCACAGGAGAACTGTTCTTCTCTTCATCGGATGTGTCGGAGGATGAAGAAGATATTGGTGCTAAAGGTCATGCTATCGTTGATGAGAGTGCAACCTCCAGCAACGCTGTTCAACGTCTTCTGAGGTAGGCCATGCTGCAAACACACACGTTACTAAACAATGACCATATTGGCACCAGCAGTTGAAAATTGAGCCAACTTCAAGTGGCCATGTTTTTCTCATTTCATAATCTAATATGAATTAGTATGAAACTTATCGTGTAACTAATTTTACATTTGGCATTCTAGTTGAACTGATTTAGTAGTGTCAAAATATATGTGGACAGACACTTTTTTGACCAATATGAACAGGGTATAGAATAATGTAACTCTGAATTACATGGGGACTACCGTATATACTCGCGTAATAACCGCAAATTTGGCCTCAGATTTCAACCCTGTATTTGCTCTGCGGTTTATAAGTGTGTCATACCGTGAGGGGAAATATTTGTTCATCGATCGTTGCTGAGTCTTGTCACTCGCGGGGGCGATAATGGGTGAATCTAACATTCATTAAATAAATGCATAAATCGTGTTTGCCTAAATGTTTTGATAATGTAGTATTAACTACTGATAGAAAATTTAAACATTTTAGACCTACGATGTGTAATAAAGCCTAAATTGTCATCAACTTTTATTTGAAGCGTCATCACAAAATGCCATGGCATTTGTGGCTCAAATCTACAAACTGAGATTTATGCCACATACAATTTGGCACCTCGTATCTTTCAAACTTCCTTATATCCGCAGTACATCAAACCAGGTATAAATAGACCTCTTCGAAATAGAAGAAGTAGAATATAAATAGACCTCTTCGACCCCTTGGAAACATGCGTCTCAGAAGTTGTTAACGACCGCGTTGCCTCGCAGGTTCGTGCTGGGTGAGTTTGTCGTGCATGTGTCGCGCTCGGTGGCGCATGCCGACAAGCCGTACTTAATGCTGCGGGCGGACCGGCTGCGCAGCGACGTCGCGCTGATGGCGTACGGCGTCGCCGTGCACGCGAGCCTCGGCGGCGTGCAGCTCGTCGACAAGATCAACACGGGCTCGTCGGGCGAGTACCTCGAGATGGCGAGCTCGCGCGGCAGCGATGGCGAACTCATCTCGGTCGTCTACAGACAGGTGAGACGGAGACGCAGGCATAACTGCATGGTGAACTTATCAGGGGCGTTGCAGCATCCGCTCCACGTTAGTTGAGCTACGGCTCGTGTCGTCGTATCCGAAGTATCGGTACTAATCCGAATCAACTGAGGGAAGAAAAAAAAACGAAAATTTCTAAGTGTCAGTACGTGAAGCCTGTTATTCGTTAAGTTTAGCTCTATTAGATGGTGGTATGCGTCATTCGTTTTTCGACCGTGCGTAGTTTTTTGTTGTCGTTATATGCGTGGGTTTATGTCTGCAGGTTCGCACCGACTGTCCGGACCTGAAAGATGCGTACAACAATACACTGCGGCATCTGGCAGTGAGATTCAACAGTCTGAGTGTGGTCATTGACAAGACAGCCTCTATGTACCTGCGTAGATTCATCCGAGGTCTAAAGAAGAAGTAAGTATCGAAGTTGCTAGCTGCTCGATATTCAAATCGATGTGAAACCCAATATCTTCACCAGGTCAGGTGCACTGTACATCAGGTGCAGAAGGATGTAGCAGCAACTGCTGTGTGCTTTGCTAAAAGAGATGTGGTTTTAATATGTCATTTGTTTGTTTTTTATTCTAACAGGGTATTTGAGGAGAAGAAGGAGTTGCCCATTACATCACCTGCAGTGCCCCAACCATCTGAGCTGCTGAAACTGAAAAATGGTACATGCCTATTTGCAAAAGCTGCTATGTTGTTATTATATAACATTGATTATTTAAGATAATTTATATGATTAGATAACTAAAGTAAGAGAGATCGCAGTACATTATTCATTAACATTGTGTTGTTAATAGACCTTGAATTGTCTGAAATGTTAAGGGTTTCACAATGGTAACTGACTCTTGGTAGGAACTACAAGACTCACTGTTTTCAGTTCCTGTATGTGCCCTCCCTGACCAAATATCATGTTTAACACACTTGCCAACCTCCCCATCAGCTAACTGTCGAATCGGTGCTCTTTGTATTGGTTCCAGTGTCGTCGGCTATAGTGCAGCTGAGTGCCAACATACACCTCGCAGATGTTGACATGAAACTGTGCGACCAGAAAACAGAGTATGCACAAGTCAGACTCGCAGGTAGGCAAACATACGTTGGGGTTGCTGTGAGACCAAACTACCTTCAGAAGTGCTCTTCGGTGTTCTGAGCCTGCAGCATTTTGCATTATTCTTTTATATCATGGTTATTCATGCGTATTTGCGGTGCCATTGCACGGTTGGTATTTAAACGATCATAATTCTGTTATTGAGGAAAGGTTGTCCCCATCAGTTCCACATTGACATAGGTACATGGGGCGCACATGTATGGTTGGTACGGTACACATGGGGAGTTAATGAATATTAGTGATGCTCCTTGAATATATGATGTATGATGTAGAGATGTTCCTTGATTTCGTACGATTGGATACTCTGTGTAATGTAACACTTTGTTTAAAAAGGCTTTGAGGCAGGCATCTCGTTGAAGAAAGCTCGCACGAGTGTGCACTTAAGCTTGGCTGGTCTTACCGTAAACTGCTGCCAGCCTGGATCACTCTACCCTGATATCCTCACAATGGAAGAAAACAGTATATTCGATTTTAAGGTACGCAGCTTTTTCGACAGTTTGACAAGAAGATAAGTTCATCGTGAGATTGCCAAACCGGATCATTAACCGTGAACGTGTCGCAGAGTAAGATGTAAGATTTGCTGTTGCGCGATGTTATGGAGGCGCAAACTTTGCGTAGATTACTTGGCAGTGGCTGGGAAGTCTGCTGCATGCATTAATCCTACGTAACTGTGACGTGACAGTACGTGAGTTACCACTCCCGTGACGTGATCACCCGCAACCGGCCGATTCCGGTCGACCACAAGCTTGACGTGAAGGTGGGGCGCGTGAGGGCCATCTACCTGCACCGATTCACCGTCGAACTCATGGTAAGTCGCAGCGTCTCGCACACGTGCGACGTGTATCGCGCGCATCTCACAAGTAGCGTATCTCGCACATCTCACAAGTAGCGTATCGCGCGCATCTCACAAGTAGCGTATCGCGCGCATCTCACAAGTAGCGTATCTCGCGCATCTCACAAGTAGCGTATCGTGCGCATCTCATAAGTAGCGTATCACGCGCATCTCACAAGTAGCGTCTCGCACACGTGCATCGCGTCTCGCTGCATGTGAATCCGTGCTTCGGGAATCACTGCATGTGAATCCATAATGCCGGCAAGCGCGTCGGGGCAGGGAACGTCCTTATATGCGGTGTGGAAAGTTAAGATGTTTTAGTTGCTGTTGACGACGTTCGCGGTTTTTTTTCGTTTGCAGAATTTCTTCGAACCATTTCTGACGAAAGAAGACGTGACGAGTGCAGTTGTGAACGTAGAGCAAACTGCTGCCAGGCAGGTAAGACTCGCCCGCACGACTCTAGCAACGTGCTTGATCGGGCACAAGTACTGAGAAACAGCTCGATGGTTCTGTTGTCTGTGGGGAGCGTGTGAATGGAGACTGCTGTCGTGCAGACGTGTGAGTGTGACAATCTTGTTGGCGTGAGAATGCGTGATGTACGTGATCCCTTATTGTGCTTCGTTTGTGATGTGGGAATGTAGGATCCATCTGGCTGTTCTTTCTCCATCCATCCACCCATTCCTCTATCCATCAACCCATCCATCTGTATCTCTGCATCTCTCTCTCTCTCTCTCTCTCTCTCTCTCTCTCTCTCTCTCTCTCTCTC
>NW_014578088.1:32858-45794 GCF_000485595.1 Priapulus caudatus | reverse complement strand
GACGTGTCTAACAACACCTGTCTATGATTGTCAGCACGTATGAAACCATGTCTAACAACACCTGTCTATGATTGTCAGCACGTATGAAACCATGTCTAACGACACCTGTCTATGATTGGTGGCACGTATCAGTGAGATGTCTAACAACATCTGTCTATGATTGTCAGCACGTATGAAACCATGAAACCATGTCTAACGACCCCTGTCTATGATTGGTGGCACGTATCAGTGAGATGTCTAACAACATCTGTCTATGATTGTCAGCACGTATGAAACCATGAAACCATGTCTAACGACACCTGTCTATGATTGGTGGCACGTATCAGTGAGATGTCTAACAACATCTGTCTATGATTGGCAGCACATGTACACGACACGTCTAACATCGTGGTGTCATTTTCGACAGGGGTGTCCTCAATTTCGCCGGCAGCGTTGAGGTGGTGCACACTATCCTGGAGCCAATCATGTTTGTAGTGAACATGAAGCATGGCTTGCCCCCCTACCATCCGCAGGTTCTGCGATGGGACGTCTCCGGCAAACTTGACCTCATCAAGGTATATAGAAGGGCGTGCACATCGCCATCTGTAACTCCTGAGTACAGGTTGGTGTTTGACTGTGGTTGGTGCTTGCGATGGATGAAAATTGTGGCATTGTTGAGATTTGCTTCTGGAGAGTTTGTTTTGCATTTTCTTTTTGCATTTAGTAAGCCATGCGTCGATCATATCTTTGCTGTATATTGTCGTGGTAGTAGATGACTATGGTGCTTATGTATGATGCTGCTTTCTCATGTACTTCATTTGTTTTTCAATTTGTGGTTCAGTAAATAAAATCCACAATAGATATGAATAGTGAGATACTTTTAACATAGCACTTTGCTACTGGGTGTGGGGTTGGGTATGTTCGTTGGGAATATTTCCTTAGCTGTTCTGTGATGCATTTAAGTGGGCATTTCATAGCTTCTTACATGCATCTGCAATCATCCCATTGCACCCCGTGTTTTTTAGCACACGAGAGTTTTCCAGCTTACTAACAATAAACTAACTGCATGCTGCACATTTGCATTGCTAGATAAGCCTTCACCATGATGACTTGAAAACTTTGCTGGCCATTCAAGCTGAGAATTTTGCAGAAGGTTCAAATAACAATCGAGGTTTGTACCTTGTTAACGCATTGATTTCCCTAATGGATGTTGGCATCGTGTCTCTAGTTTGAGACATTGTCAGCAGTACTGAAACGTCTTGTAAGTTAACCAGTAGATTGCTGTGGTAGATGTGTTTGGTGTGGTGTGGTGATGTGTAGGTGTTTCTGCTGTTACCGTACTAATGCACCCCAAATTTAGAAGGTAATATTTTGCCTTCAGCTAAAATGGCATTCAAGCTGGTTTTTGGATACATTTTCTGAGAAATAAACTGCATCCTATGAGCCACGAATTACATTATATTGTTAGCGATTATTCAATTTTCAATCGGTTGAGTAGTGTCATCCGTCTCCACAGTGATGTCACCCAGTCTTCGCCCCAGCAAGAAGCTAAAAAGAGATGATATTGTCCAGCCATCTAACATGATCAGTGAGGTCATAACAGATGACACTGAGGAGGAGCAAGAGGTTTACCAGCTGACAAATGTCAAGCTGTCACTAGAGGGAATTGACATCACATTGGTGGAAAACAGCGGGGATTTAATCGTAAGATTTGGTTGTCAGTTGCACCTGCTGTTCAATTTTGTGATGAAACGATTAGATTATCATTGTGTATCGTGTACATCCATCATTGGGTTAATAGTAGTTGATATCTGAAGGGCAAATCGCATATTTTGAGCAAAACTCTTGACACAATTGTATACAAAAAGAAACGTGGAAACTCTATCACTGCATGTAGCAGTGGTGTAGAACTATGAAAGTCACATCGGCTATAGTCAGTGTAGTATTTACAGTTATTTACTTGGTTAATTTGACATGTTTCGTTGTGCTTTCAATCAATTAACAGAACTTGGAACCAGCAAGTGACTTCGGACAGAGTCTAGCACAGCTGGTCGTGGACAAGTTTGTGATGTCAGCAGCTAACTTTAGTGATTCTTCAGCCGAGGTCAAGTGTACATTAGAGGCGATCAGTCTTCTGGATGTCAGACCGCAGGAGACCATTGTGATCAGGAAGTGAGTCTCCTAGTTCACACAATATGTCACTATAATGGTCAGCAGCACTTAAAGTAACTATTGCGAGAGTTTTCCAGTGTTTTCACCACTTTCATGACACCTACCGTTATTGCTTGAGTAACAGCTAGAGTAACAATAAAATGCCTTAGAACCTTCGTATTCACCAAATAAGTGCCAATTTCGAACTACTGGTTTTAAACAAGTTTTTGTAAACGATCGTTTTCTGTTATCTTGAACTAGACGGAAGTATGGATTAGCTTGTGGCGCCACTGCTTGTCTGCCGTAGACATAGTATATGCACTCTCAAACATGCACTTGTTTTTAATTACTCACCGACACATATACAAGATGACCAATTATGCGCATTATCGGCACACGATGAAATTTATTGCTGTTACAATGTGGTCAAATTCATTTTTCTGTGCTATAGCTGCATAAAATCTTAGTGTTTTTAATGTTGGTGTAATCAGTGATATTTCCACTGTCATGTGAGACTATATTCAGCTATATTTAGTTTTTCTGAGCCAAAAAACTCGCAATAGTCATTTTAACCCGTGACATTCAAAGTATCTAACAATAACTCAGAACGGACTTCGCGTGTGCTCACTTGTGAAGCCTGCAATGCTGTAGATGCTTGTGATCTCATCATTTAACGATATTGAGTATTGCATAGTTGAGTGCTTACAGGTGGATGTAATAGAAGAGTAAGAGACAAAGTTGTAGTGAAAGTGGGTTTGCCCTTTGGTGATCTTGAGCAAAAAGATTTGTCAAAACATAGAATACCTAACCTTGCACTGTGCTCACACTACTACTGTACATTCTGTATATACGTCTGCAGCAAGTACCAAAGACAACCATGTAGCATTCTCACATGTTCTATTGTTACAGGATATTTTCCTCACACTCGGGTAATATGAAGTTTGACTCGGAAATGATCAATGTGACGTGCCCTCCCATGATTGACCTCACCTTTAAGCAATCCAAGGACAAGGATATGGTCTGTAAGTATAGCAGGCAGACAGGCATTTGCTTTTATTGCATTTTGCTTATACTCCTGTGTAATAATTTTCACTGCGGCATTGTTGTCTGGGTGGCTATAAGCTGAAATTGCATTCTGAATTTCTGACACAGGCAGTGCCATGCCTCTTTGGTCAACAGTGCATAAGATCTATGCCATATATTGATCGCCTATTCTTCTTTCATTTTTTGGCAGTTGATCTTGTGATGGAGAGAATGAGGTGTAACATTTCTGTGCCTTACCTGCTGGCCATAGCAACGTTCTTTCAAAAGGCTCAACTACCAGCATCCACTCCGGCGGCTGTTATTACACCCGCGCCGAAATCTAGCTTGGCTGGCGTGTCGATGGCACAGGTGTGTGCATTGCCATATGGGCAGGGAAGGGAATAGGTTGGTGGGAAAAATCATACTTTAAAATGGGCTTGTAATTCAAAATGTGTAGCCAATGCTTCACTGGGATAACCAAGAATGCAAGAATTTATGTGTGCTATAAACGTCAAAGACATGCTCAGAATTAGGTATTACTATGGGCATAGCCATTTAGAATACTGATGTTTTCCAAATAGGTGCTTTAAAATTTGTGCCTGATCTGAATCGGCACTTCTTGTAGAGTTATGCCAAGAGTTCTTTGATTTTTTTGGGTGCACCAAAATGTATCGATTTACCCGGTATGTGGCACCAAAATGATATGTGAGTTGTATTCTATATTTCTTTGTTTATGTTCCAGAAATATTTCTCCTATTATCCTGAAGAGGGTGGCGGAAGTCTTGCAGTTTTTTGCAACCTAAAAAAGTCGGAAATGGTGCTATTTGCAAACCCAGATGAAAGCCACAGCAAGATATTAGTTATGCGAGTAAGTATCATTGCTACTTCATCCTCTGATACCACATTATAAGAAATGTATCTAGTTCTTTCATAATTAGACATTTTGAAATCTACATTTATTTATTTTTCGTAGAGTGAAAATGTATAATTATTTGCAATTCGAAAGATGTACTTGAAAAGGGCTCATAGTTGATGTGATTACTCTCCAGATGGAGCTGATGGTCGACTATAGCAACAAGGCAACTCAGGATAATCTAGTGGCATCTATTGGAGGACTGGAGCTCCTTTGCTGCAACTACGCAAGCCGGTGTCCCGGGTACACGGTATGCGAGCAGTATCGCGCCCCAGTAATTGTCTTGTCTGTTATTAACGCTTCGTGTCACAGTAAATAATTGATTGCGCTGGACGTGACACGGTGCATTTATTGTTGCAACAGGTTCTGGAACCTTGCCAAATTGAGCTGACACGCTGTATCCTGTCAGAGACGAGTGGAGTCGAGATGAATGTGTCGCTCAGTGCTGTGAATTTTCACCTGTCCATGACAACCATAACCATAGTGACAGATGTGCTCGCATGCCTCAATAGTGGCAAGGTGCGATGGGGATGGTGTGCGATACGTATTATGTAGATTACCATTTACACGCATTATTATTATTTTTTATATTATATTATTATCATTATTATATTATTTATTATTTCGATTAGTCTTTGACTGGAATATGGTATACAAAGAGAATTTTATGTTATTTATATATACTACTGGTAATTAGATTAGTTTGATCTTCATTTGATATGAATTATTTTTGGTATTATATGTATTATAGCACACTCTGGGTCGTGCGCGTCAATTGAAATGAGCGTACTTTGTGCTATAGGAGAATTTCCATCATCACCCAAACCTTTGACAGCCACAGATTCACCAGCAACAAGAATCTTACCATGTGGGCTGTGGTCGGATGCTTCACGTGAAAGGGTGGCTAAGGAGAATGGCCGTTATGGCTGACTTCCCACAATATAATCGTACTGCTATTATGAAATTTGTGATACAGTTCAACCTCAGGGAAAGCAGTTAATAGGATTATGCTTAAGATTGTTATTCATGAGAAATCTGTAATCCAGTCGCATTCCACTGATTGGAAAAAGGAAGATTCTATGTCATGCAGGTGATTTGAAGGATGATTATCTAATTATTGCTTATTTGTTATTACTGACTGCCTCATGCTCCTGCTGCGCTGCCTGCCACTACTACTGACATATAGCATCGTGTAGCATCATTTTTAATGTGCACATGAGAATGGATTCGATATGTAGAGTAAACGCTACTATATTGCACAGAGGAGAGTAAGGTGAGCACGCGACCGCGGTGTCTACAGACATGGCCTTACGCACAAGGAGGTGTGGCAAACATTAAAGATGAAGCAGCTGAACGCACTATCAGAGTTGGAGAGCTTGGAATGGCCACATTTCCTGTGCTTGCCCAAGGCGCTGCGGATTGGCAGCTGTCACTCAATGGACTGGTCTCGCCAGGTGAGCATGATACCCAACGTAGCTTGGTACGCAGATAAAGAGAGTTCCATTAGTACGCATAACGCTTATTTAGAAGATTGGTTTCGTTGTTAGGGCATAGAAGTGCGAATGTCAGTTTTACAAGCATCCAATTGTGGTTGGCGCCTGAACATGAAAATATCAAGTAGTTTCTGTGTGGCTGTCACTTACGATATAATGTTTTTATGTTTCAAATTGCTTCGTGCCTGCATTTGTTGGCATCATCTCTATTAGAAATGAAATGAAAGGATTCGAAAGCGATCGATGTTTTGCTGGTTGGAATTAACGTAAGACTGATGTTTTTCTCCCGGAAGCTGCATCAGACTGCTGAACTCCAGCTACATTGTGCTACGCATTTGAGAAGCAAGGCGTGTCGGAGCCTTACTGATCGAGCCGTATACATGAGAAGCGTCGATGAGCGTTAACCGACCTACGAGTATTGGCGTCGTAAAGTACTACGTAAGGCTGACTGCAATTGTGTACACATCACAAACTGTTCGCAGATGATCATATTACACTTTAACGATTGCCAAGAAGTTACTCCCCGCCTCCCATTACCAGACTTTTAATAAAAACGCGGCGACGCAATTTCTTTCAAACCGCGGGAAACTTTGTAACGGCATTCGCAACATTGTTCTGATCTCCTGCCTATTCCTTATTATCTGCCATTATCTTCTTTATATATATTATTGTTATCGTTCCTTCATATTATCTCCTTCTTACTTATTATCTCCTTTATTATCCTCATATTATCTTCCTGATATCTTTTTTATATTCATCCGTCCTATTATCCTCCCTTCTTATTCTTCTTATTCTTATTCCTCCTGTCCTTCTTATTTCTTATTCTCCTTATTTCATTTACTTCCGTTATCTCTATATCTCCTTATTCCCCTCCTCCTTTTATCTTCTTATTTCCTTATTCCTTCTTCTTATCTTCTTATTCCTTATTTCTCCTTCCTGTCTTATTTTTTATCTCCTTATTCCTTCTTCCTTATCTCCTTATTTCCTCCTTCCTTCTTATCTTCTTATCTCCTTATTTCCTCCTTCCTTCTTATCTTCTTATCTCCTTATTTCCTCCTTCCTTCTTATCTTCTTATCTCCTTATTTCCTCCTTCCTTATACTTTTATCTCCTATATTTCTCCTTCCTTTTATTACAAGTAAGTTAATATCATAAATCTCTAGAATAAAATTCTCGATAAGGCTTAAGAAGGAAAATAATGGAGATAAGAAGATATGAGAAGGAAGTGAAGGATAATAAAGGAGATAGAAGATAAGGCATAAGGAGGAAATAAGAGAATACAGAAGATAAGAAGATCGGGAAATAAAGGAGACTAAGATAAGAAGAAGTGGTCAAATAAGGAGAAGAAGATAAAGAGAGGAAGATAAGAAGATAAGTAAGGGTGGAACATAAGGACGATAATAAAAAAGTAATCAGGAAGATAATAATTGATAATAAGGAAGATAATAAGTAAGAAGGAAGATGCAATATGAAGGAAGATAACAATGAATAATATAATAAAGAACGGATAATACGGGAGCATAATGAAAGGAGAGTAAGGCAGGAGTCAGAACCAATGTTGACCGAATGGCGTTAGCGAAAGGTTTATCGCCGTTGAAAGAAATTGCGTGACTCGCGTTTTTTAGTTTAGTCTCTGTAATGGGGAGCGGGGAGTAAATCTTGGCAATCGTTAAATCTAAATGTCTTCTGCGCACAGTTTGTGATGTGTACACACATGCGAGTCAGCTTACTCTAGATACCTTTTACGAGCAACTCGTAATTGCGTCGGTAAACGGCTCTTCATCGCTCGCAGTACTGGCTGCAATGCAGATGGCTGCCCACACGACGCTCTGCTTCTCATTGAAGTATGACACAGATTGAGCTGCGAGTTTCAGCAGTTGTGAGACAGCAGTGCTTCGGAGAAACACTCAGTCTTACGTTAATTCCAACTGCATGCAAACGGATATCGCTTTCGATCCTTCAGTTTCATTTTATATAGAGATGATGCCAACAAATCGCTTCAGCACGAAGGCAACATTAAACATAAATACAATTATATGTAACGTGACAGCCACACAGAAACTAGCTTGGATTTTTCATGTTGAGGCTGCCACACACAATTGAGTGTCTTCTAAAACTGACGATTCGCATTTATGCCCAAAACGAAACCAATCTTCAATAACGTTATGGCGTACTAATGGCCAACTTCTCTGTTATCTGCGTTACCACTAACGTTGGTACATGCTCACTGGCGAGACCGAGTCATTGATGACTGCTTCAATGCACCCTTGGGCACGCACAGGAATGTGGCTCATTTCCAACTCTCCCAAAATCGATCGCTGCGTTCAGCTGCTTCATCTTAGATGTTGCACACCTCCTTGTGCGAGGCATGTCATGGGTAGACACCACGGTGCGTGCTCACCTACTCTCCTCTGTGCAATATAGGTAGCTTTACTTACCATATCGAATCATTCTTCGATGTGACATTAAAAAATATGCTGTGACACGATTGCTTTAATAAATTAGTAGTGGCTTTAGAGCCGGTGTCAGCAGGTTTAAGCAGCAAGCAGTAGTATAACAATAACAATTTAAATAATAAATCATTCTTCAATATCACTGCATGACAATAGCACATCTTACCTTTTTCCAATTCAGTGGAAATGCGACTGAGCCGAGTGTTAACAGTATTTCATGAGATACATGATCTTACAACCATATTATTCCCTATATTTAAGCTGCTTTCGCCCGATGTTGAACTGATTCAAAATACAGTTTCATAATAGCCAGTAGTATATGTGGGATAGTCAGCGTACCCATCTCCTTCTAGCGCCACACTTTCACTTGTGAAGCATCCGACATCGCCCACATGGTAGATTCCTGTTGACTGTGAATATGTGGGCTGTCAAAGGTTTGGGTGATTGATGGAATTCTTCCTATAGCACAAAGACTCAATTTTCAATTGACAGCGACCGCAGAGTGTGTATAATATCAAGCATATTATTACCAAAATATAATTCCATATCAAATGGAAGCATCAAACCTCAATTATTAACAGTAGTATAACTAAATAAACCATAAAATTACTCTTTGTATACCATATTCCAGTCAAAGCACTAATAATAAGTAATAACAATAATATAATAGAATTGATTTAATTAAACTATAATATATATTATAAATTTAAGTCTGACATATAATGAATGCGTGTAAATGAGGTAATCTAATAATACTATATCGGCACACATCCCATCGCACCTTGCCACTAATTAGGCAGCGAGCGATCTGTCACTATTGGTTATGGTTGTCATGGACAGGTGAAAATCACAGCAATCTGAGCGACTTTTCTTTTCATCTCGACTCCACTCGTCTTCTGACAGGATGACAGGTGTCAGCCTCGAATTTTGCAAGGTATTCCAGAACTGTTGCAACAAGTAAATTGCACCGTGTCCGACGTCCAGCGCAATTCAATTATTTACTGTGACACGATAGCGTTAATAACAGACAAACAATTACATGGGGCGATACTGCTCGCATACCGTCGTACCGGGACAGCCGGCATGTGCGTAGTTGCAGCAAAGGGTCCACGTCCTCAATAGTGCCACTAGATTAATCCTGGAGTTGCCTTGTTGCTATAGTCGACCATCAGCTCATCTGGAGAGTAATCACATCAACTATGAGCCCTTTTCAAGCTACATCTTTCGGAATTGCATATAATTATACATTTCACTCTTACGAAAATAAAATAAATGTAGATTTCTAAATATGTTTTCTTTATTTTATGAAAGAACTTAGATCACTATTTCTTATAATTGTTGGTATCAGAGGAGAAGTAGCCAATGATACTATACTTCGCATAACTAATATCTTTGCTGTGGCTTTCATTGCTGGGTTTGCAAACTAGCACCGATATTCCGACTTTTTTAAGGTTGCACAAAAATCTGCAAGACTTTCCGCAACCCTCTTCAGGATAATAGGAGACAATATCTTACTGGACATTAAACAAAGAACTACTAGGAATAGAACTTCACATATCATTATTGGTGCCACATTACCGCGTGTAAATCGAATACATTTTGGTGCCACCAAAAAATCAAAGAATCTTGGCACTAACTCCTACAAGGAAGTGCCGACATCAGATCAGGCACAAAATTTTAAAGCACCTATGTTGGAAAACATCAGTATTCTTAAAATGGGCTATGCCCATAGTAAAATACCTAATTCTGAGCATGATCTTTTACGTTTATCAAGCACACATATAAATTCTGTGCATATCTTGGTTTATCCCAGTGAAGCATTGGCTAACAATTTTGAATATACAAGCCCATTTCTAAAGTATGATTTTTCGCCGACCAACCTCTATTGCCCTTTCCCCTTGCTCCATTATGGCTCAATGCACACACCTTTGTCCATCGACCACGCCGCTCAAGCTAGATTTTCGGCTGCGGGTGTAGATAACAGCCGCCGGAGTTGATGCTTTGGTAGTTGAGGTTCCTTTTGGATAAAGAACGTTTGCTATGGCCAGCATGGTAAGCACAGAAATAGTTACAAGCCTCATTCGCTCCATTTCACAAGATCAACCTGCCAAAAAATGATAAGAAGAATAGGCGGATCAATCATATGGCATAGATCCTTATGCACTCGTTGGACCAAAGAGGCATGGCACTGCCTGTGTCAGGAACAACTTCAGAATGCAAATTTCAGCTTATAGCCACCAGACAACAATGCCGCAGTGAAATATTACAAGCAGGAGTATAAGCATTATGCCATAAAAGCAAATGCCTGTCTGCCTGCTATATTACGGACCATTGATATCTTTCTTTGGATTGACTTAAAGGTGAGGTCATCATGCCGGAGGCAGTCACATTGATCATTTCCGGATCAAACTTCATATTTTACCCGAGTGTGAGGAAAATATCCTGCTAAACAATAGAAACATGTGAGAATGCCTACTATGGTTGTCTTTGGTACTTGACTCGCAGACGTTATATACAAGAAGTGTACACAGTAGTAGTGTGGCACAGTGGCATAAGGGTATTGGTAATTCTATGTTTTGACAAATCTTTATTGCTCAAGATCACAAAGGTGCAAACCCACTTTCACTACACTTATGGTCTCTTACTCTCTATTTCCATCCACTGTAAGCACTCAAATCTATAGCAATACTCAAATATCGTTAAATGATGAGGATCACAAGCATCTACAGCCTTAGCAGCGCTATACAACGTGAGAACACGCGAAGTCCGTTACTGAAGCGAGTCTATTGTTGGATAATTTATTGATGTCACGGTCGTTAAAATGGACTATGCCGAGTTTTTTGGCTCAGAAAGGTAAATATAGCTGAATATAGCTCTTTATCAGTGCAGTTGGAAATATCACTGATTACACAACTTACAAACACTAAATTTTATGCCCAGCTTTTAGACAGAAAATATGAAATGTTGACCACATTGCTAACAGCAATAAATTTCATCGCTGTGCAATACTGCGCATAATTGGTCATCTTGTATATGTGTCGGTGCAGTAATTTAAAAACTAAGTGCATGTTTGAGAGATGCATTTTATACTATGTCTAGGACAGGACAATTCAGTGCGCGCACAAAGCTAATCCATACTTCCGTCTAGTCAAGTAACAATGAAGAAGCGATCGTTTACAAAAACTTGTTTAAAAACCAGTTAGTTCGAAATTGCACTTATTTGGTGAATACGGAAGAGAGTTTTAAGGCTTTTTATCTGTTACTCTAGTGTTTACTTCAAGCAATAGACGGATAAGTGTCATGAAAGTGGTGGGGAACAACTGGAACTCTCGCAATTAGTTTACCTTTATCAGTGCTGCTGACCATTATAAGTGACATTATTGTGTTGAATAGGAGACTCACTTCCTCGACCAATGGTCTACCTGCGCAGCGTCTGACATCTTAGAAGATTTCTGAATCGCAGCTCTAACTAGTAACACTTGACCTTGCTGGCTGTTAATAATCACTAAGAGTTAGCTGCTTGAACATCACAAACTTGTTCCACGACAGCTGTGCTTATTCAGTCGAAGTCACTGTGTTCTGCGTCGAAGTTCTGTTAATTGATTTGATAAGCACAACGAACATGCGGCAAATTAACCAAGTAAATAACTGGTAATACTGTACACTGACTATAGCCGATACGTGTGACTTCATAGTTACTACACCATGCTACATGCAGTGATTAGATTTCCACGTTTTCTATTTTGTATAAAATTGTGTCATTGAGTTTTGTCAAAATATGCGATTTCGCCGTTCAGATATCAACTATATTAAAACCAATGATGGATTGTTACACGATACACAATGAAGATCTAATCGTTTCATCACAAAAGTTGAATAGTCGCGTGGCAACTGACAGAACAACATCTTACGATTAAGATCACCGCTGTTTTCCTACCTATTGTTGATGGCTCAGATTTCCCTTTCTCAGTGACAGCTTGAATTTGTTTTCAGTCTCGTTGTCTAAACCTTCTGTCTCTCTTACTCCTCAGCTTTTCGTATTTCTATCTGTTTAATCTTCTCTATATTTCCTGCCTTGTCCTACGTATCTTGTATTATACTCTGCTTTATTTTAGCGCTCTCTCGTGTATTACTCTTAATTATATCCTATACTTCTCTCCTTTTACTTCTCCTTTCTCTTATCTTCTGTACTTTGCCTGGATTGCTCCGCTATACGCTGTCTGCGTTATCTCCTTTCGGCTGATTATTTACTAGTCTGTTAGATACTGTGCTACTCGACTCTATTTCCTCCTTCTCTCTCAATTATCCTCTCGATTGAAATTTAGATCTCGCAATATTCTCCGGCTACACAACTTATAATTTGTTTAATCTTTGTCTGTGGTATCTCCTCTAATTTTCACGTTGCTGATGCCTTCTTTTAGTTCTTTCTCTTTTCATTTCGTACGAAAGTGTGGTCATCTATACAACCAGCAGCGTTGTGAACATGCGCATTTTATATTCAGGGGCGGTGAAGGGAAATATTACCTTCTAATTTTAGCGGGCTGCATTTAGTACGGTAACGACAAGACACTCTGAACCACTCACACGACCAGCAACACAGCCAGGGGATACCCAGCAATCACCTGGATGGGTTAACTTACAAGCGTTTTCCGTACTGCCTGACGAATGTCTCAACTAGAGACACGATGCCAACATCATTAGGTAATTCAATCTGCCGTTACACAAGGTTCAAACCCTCGATTGCCTTTGAGGTATGCAAACTTCTGCAACTTCTTCATGGCTTGAATGGCCAGGCAGCAAGTTTTCAAGGTCGAGCATGGATGAAGGCGTTATCTAGCCAATGCAAAATGTTGCAGCATGGCGAGTTGAGTTTTTATTGTTAGTAAGCTTGGGAAAAATCTCGTGTGCCTAAAAAACATCGGATG
>NW_014578088.1:23874-32833 GCF_000485595.1 Priapulus caudatus | reverse complement strand
CATCAATTGTTGTGGCGCCTACATGAAAAAATCAAGCTAGTTTCTGTGTCGGCTGATCACGTTACATATAATATTTATTTATGTTTAATTGCTTCGTGCTGGGCATTTGTTGGCATCATCTCTATAAAAATGAAAACTGAAGGATCGAAAGCGTATATGTTTGCATGGTTGGAATTAACGTAAGACTGATGTTTCTCCGAAGCACTGCTGTCTCACAACTGCTGAACTACGCAGCTCAATCTGCTGTCATACTTGCAATGAGAAGCAAGGCGTGTGGGAGCCATCTGCTATTGAGCCAGTACTGCGAGCGATGAAGAGCGTCTTACCGACCATACGAGTTGCTCGTAAAAGGCTCACTAGAGTACAGCTGACTGCACTGTGTGTACACATCACCAAACTGTCGAGAGAACATTTAATTTAACGATTGCCCAAGAGAGTTACTCCCCGCCTCCCCATTACAACAGAGCTTATATAAAAAACGCAGTCACGCAATTTCTTTCAACGGCGGATAAACTTCGCTAACCGCCATTCGGCAACATTGTTTCTGACTCCTGCCTTATCTCCTTATTAGCTCGTATTATCCTTCTTTTATTATTTATTCATTGTTATCTTCCTTCATATTCATCTTCCTTCTTACTTATTATCTTCCTTATTATCATTATTATCTTCCTGATTATCTTTTTTATTATCGTCCTTATTTCCATCCCTTACTATCTTCTTATCTCCTTATTTCTCTTCCTTCTTATCTTCCTTATCTCCTTAATTTCACTTCTTCCTTATCTCTTCTCCTTTTTTCCCGACTTATCTTCTTATTCTCCTTATCCTCTTATACTTATCTTCTATCTCCTTTATTATCCCTACTTCCTTCATATCTTCTTATCTCTTATTTTCCTTTCTTCCTTATCTCTTTACACGTAACGGGGGCGGGGGGGGGTGGGGGGTGGTCCCTTATATTTTCCCTCCTTTCCTTCTTATCTTCTTATTCTCCTTATTTCCTTCTTCCTTGATCTTCTGATCTCCTTTATTTCCGTTCTCCTTAGTCTTCTTATCTCCTTATTTCCTCCCTTCTGATCTTCTTATCTCCTTATTGTTTCCTCCTCCTCTTATCTTTCTATCTCTATTCCTTCTTCCTTTATCTTCTTATCTCCTTGATTTCCTCCCTCTCTATCTTCTTATCTCCTTATTGTCCTTCTTCCTTATCTTCTTATCTCCTTATTTCCTCCTTCCTTCTTATCTTCTTATCTCCTTATTTCCTTCTTCCTTATCTCCTTATTTCCTCCTTCCTTCTTATCTTCTTATCTCCTTATTTCCTCCTTCCTTCTTATCTTTGATCTCGCGTTATTTCCTGCGCTGTCGTCTTATGCTTCGTTATCTCCTGTATTTCCTCGCTTCCTTATCATTCTTATCTCCATTATTTCCTCCGTTCCTTCTTATCCTTCTTATCTCCTTAGTTTCCCTCCTTCCTTGCTTATCGTTCGTTATCTCCTTATTTCCTCCTTCCTTTCTTATGCCTTCTATCTCCTTATTTCCTCTTCCTTCTTATCTTCTTATCTCCTTATTTCCTCCTTCCTTATCTTCTTATCTCCTTATTTCCTCCTTCCTTCTTATCTTCTTATCTCCTTATTTCCTCTTCCTTCTATCTGTTATCTCCTTATGTTTCCTCCTTCCTTCTTATCTTCATTATCTCCTTATTCCTACCTTCCTTCTTATCTTCTTATCCCTTAGTTTCCTCCTTCCGTTCTTATCTTCTTATCTCCTGATGTTCCTCCTTCCTTCTATCTCCTTCCTTGTTATCTCCTTATTTCCTCCTTCATTCTTATCTTGTTATCTCCTTATTTCCTCTTCCCTTCTTATCTTCTTCGTCGTCACCGGGGATTCTCCCACGCGTGCAGGCGTTCAGGGCGGAGAGCTACGCGATCGGCACGGCCGGCGCCGAGATGCCGAGCGTCGCACATGACGAGTTTGACGGCGAGATGAAGAAGACCGCGACAGGTCACGCGAAGTCGATGTCAGACAGCTCGGAGCACGACGAGTCGCCGTCCGAGTCGGAGATGACCGTCATCCGCAGGCGCTTCGCCTCGTCGTCCGTCCGCAAGCACAGGCTCGGTGTGTATGCGCCCTCGGCCCTGTTCCTTGCCGTCCGCCGCGTAGCCCTCCCTACACTTCCTTGTTGTTTCCACTTCCCTGATGTCTACTTTGTAACCCCCTATACTTCGTTGTTGTCTATGGTCACCTCTCAACACTTCCCTGTTGTTTTCCTGTTCCCTGCCATCCGTGGTGTAGCCTTTCCTACACTTCCCTGTTGTTTCTCTGTTCCCTGCCATCCGTGGTGTAGCCCTTCCTACACTTCCCTGTCTTCTGCGGGGTCGCCCCCTACACTTCCCTGTCTTCTGCTGTATCGCCCCCTACACCCCTGTCTTCGCACTCCTCAGTCTTCGCACAGTGATGGCTATTTAGTATGCTGCCCAGCTGTGCGAACAAAAGCATGCTTTGCTCGTGTGAAACTTTGCATGTCTACCAATGTGCTACGCTGGTAGTTAACCCAACAGTAGACCCTTGTCTCGCTTCATTTTGTTTTCCCCATGATGATCGTCAATTAACATTTTGCTTCGATGTGCATGTTCAGAGACGAAGGCCAGTTTCGCGAGCCAACACGGCGACTCGTCCGACTCGGACGCCGATGGCGGCAACATATTCGAAAAGATCATTGGCTCGTTCGGTCACATGTTCTCGAGCGACAGCAGTGGCGGCGAGGCGTCGGAGTCGGAGACTGAGGCGGGCAGCAAGACGACGGAGGGTCAGCCTAGAGACGAGGCGGGCGAGGCGATCGATGAGACAAAGCCAGTGTTTTTGAAGAAGGGAGAGGCGAGCATTGAGGAAGGTAGGTGGAGCTGGTTATGTCGCTGCCAGTAGCACTGTACAGGGTGCAAAATTAATGCGAGTCCGGAGTCAAATACTTCCTGACTTACTGTCGGACTCCCTGATTTGACATGTGCAGGAGTCCGTGTGACTCCCTGGAAACTCTGCTATACTAACTAGTTTATTCCAGAGCACGGACTAGCGGAATTACCGTATTTTTAGCTCAGCTGACGAAGTCGGATGCAGCTTGTAGAATCGCATGAGCGTCTGTCCGTCCGTGTGTCCGCGCGTCCGTCAACAGTTGGGCACAAGTCTTAACCGCTCGATTTACGGTCTTGATATTCGGGACGTCGCGGGGGATGGCCAAAAGGACTCGGGATGTCGAATTTGGGGGGTCAAAGGTCAAAGGGCAAGATGTGTCAATGGAGGGGGAATATTTCCCCCTTAACTTATGGTATAGGAAGAAATAAGGAATTGCGCCACAAATCTCAACGGCTTGACCTACGCTCTTAATATTTGATGTATAGTGTGATGGGGAGGAAACCCATCACCAGCGCGAAATTGGAGGTTTATATTATTATCATTATTATATTATTTATTATTATTATTAGTCTTTGACTGGAATATGGTATACAAAGAGTAATTTTATGTTATTTATTATACTACTGGTAATTAATTGAGTTTGATCTTCATTTGATATGAATTATATTTGGTATATATGTATATATACACACTCTGGGTGCGCGTCAATTGAAATTGAGGTACTTTGTGCTATAGGAGAAATTTCCATCATCACCCAAACCTTTGACAGCCACAGTATTCAACAGCAACAAGGAATCTACCATGTGGGCTGTGTCGGATGCTTCACGTGAAAGGTGGCTGAAGGAGATGGGTATGGCTGACTATCCCACATATATCTACTGCTATTATGAAACTATATGTGAACAGTTCAACATCGGGAAAGCAGTTAAATAGGATTATGTTTAAGATCTGTATCTCATGAGAATCTGTTAAACTCCAGTCGCATTCCACTGTATTGGAAAAAGGAAGATTGCTATGTCATGCAGGCGATTTGAAGATGATTATTATTATTGTTATTGTTATTACTACTGCTGCTGCTCCTGCTGCCGCTGCCGCCACTACTAATTATTATAGCATCGTGTAAGCATATTTTTAATGTCACATGAAGAATGGATTCGATATGTAAGTAAACGCTACTATATTGCACAGAGGAGAGTAAGGTGAGCACGCGACCGGGTGTCTACAGACATGCCTCGCACAAGGAGGTGTGCAACATTAAGATGAAGCAGCTGAACGCAGCGATCGAGTTGGAGAGTTGGAATGGCCACATTCCTGTGCTGTGCGCCAAGGGTGCATTGGAAGCTGTCATCAATGACTGGTCTCGCCAGGTGAGCATGTACCAACGTAGTGGTACGCAGATAACAGAGAGTTGCATTAGTACGCATAACGTTATTTGAAGATTGGTTTCGTTGTTGGGCATAGAATGCGAATGTCAGTTTTAGAAGCATCAATTGTGTGTTGGCGCCTGAACATGAAAAATCAAGTAGTTTCTGTGTGGCTGT
This sequence comes from Priapulus caudatus, assembly GCF_000485595.1. Classification (NCBI taxonomy): domain Eukaryota; kingdom Metazoa; phylum Priapulida; class Priapulimorpha; order Priapulimorphida; family Priapulidae; genus Priapulus; species Priapulus caudatus. The sequence continues at coordinate 28,391 of NW_014578088.1, read as the reverse complement.
CACTTACATATAATTGTTTTATGTTTAATTGCTTCGTGCTGCATTTGTTGGCATCATCTCTATAGAAAATGAAACTGAAAGGATCGAAAGCGATCATGTTTGCATGGTTGGAATTAACGTAAGACTGATGTTTTTCTCCGAAGCTGTGCTCAACTGCTGAACTCCAGCTCATTGTGTCATACTTCAATGAGAAGCAAGGCGTGTGGGAGCCTCTGATTGAGCCAGTACTGGAGCGTGAGAGCGTTTACCGACCATACGAGTTGCTCGTAAAGGTACTAGTACAGCTGACTGCATGTGTGTACACATCACCAAACTGTTGCAGAGACATTTAATTTAACGATTGCCAAGAAGTTACTCCCCGCTCCCCATTACCAGACTTTAATAAAAACGCGCACGCAATTTCTTTCAACGCGGAAAACTTTCGTAACGCATTCGCACATTGTTCTGATCTCCTGCCTTATCTCCTTATTATCTCCGTATTATCTTCTTTATTATTTATTATTGTTATCTTCCTTCATATTATCTTCCTTCTTACTTATTATCTTCCTTATTATCTCATTATTATCTTCCTGATTATCTTTTTTATTATCGTCCTTATTTCCTCCCTTCTTATCTTCTTATCTCCTTATTTCCTCCTTCCTTCTTATCTTCTTATCTCCTTATTTCCTCGTGAGGAGGAGAGGGAGGGTCGGGAGAGGGTCGGGGGAGGGCGGGTGGAGCGGGCTCTAATAGCAAGAGCAGTTCAGTCCTTTGTTAAGTCAACAAATCCATGTTTACCCCTCCTCTTGAGGGTCAAAAGGTTATCAGACACTTACTCTTCGCACGTCAGCGCGAAAGCACATTTCATGGTCCTTTCAATAAAGTGATAAAAATGGTAGGCCACCACTGAAACAAAAAAGTTTTTCACTCAGTCCGTTAGACCATGTCCTCAGAAAATGTCTGATATCTGACCTTTCCCCCACTGCCCTTTGACCTGTTACCTCCAATTTCGCGCTGGTGATGGGTTTCCTCCCCATCACACTATACATCAAATATTAAGAGCGTAGGTCAAGCCGTTGAGATTTGTGGCGCAATTCCTTATTTCCTGTCCTATACCATAAGTTAAGGGGCGGAAATATTCCCCCTCCATTGAACACATCTTGCCCTTGCCTTTGAACCCCCCAAATCTCGACATCCCGAGTCCTTTTCGGCCAATCCCCCGCGACGTCCGCGAATATCAAAAAGACCGTAAATGGCGACTGCCGGTTAAGACTTGTCCGCAACTGTATGACGACGCGCAGGACACACGGGACGGACAGACGTCTCATGCGATTCTAACAAGACTGCAATCCGACTTCGTTCAAGCTGAGATAAAAAACCATCGTAATTCCGCGTAAGTCCGTGTTCCCGCTCCCCGGTGCGGCGCACGCCCGGACGCTCGCGCCCCCGCGCTGCAGGTAAAAACTAGTGTAGTATAGCAGAGTTTCCAGGGAGTCACACGGACTCCTGGCACATGTCAAATCAGGGGATCGACAGTAAAGTCAGGAAGTATTTGACGTCGCGGATGCATTAAATTTTGCCCCGGTGTACAGTGCTACTGGCATGCGACAAACCAGCCCACACTATCCTTCCTCAATGCTCGCTCTCCCTTCTTTCAAAACCACTGGCTTTTCTCATGCGATCGCCTCGCAGCCCGGGCTCGTCATCTAAGGCTGACGCCTCCGTGCGTCTTGCTGCCGCGCCTCAGTCTCCGACTCCGACGCCTCGCCCGCCACTGCTGTGACGTCGAGAGACATGTTGACGCAACGAGCCAAGTGATCTTTTCGAATATGTTGCCGCCATCGGCGTCCGACGATGCGGACGACGATGCCGACGTGTTGGCTCGGCGAAACTGGCCTTCGTCTCTGAACACGCACATCGAAGCAAAATGTTAATTTGAGGATTGCATCAATGGTGGAGAACACATGAAGCGAGACAAGGGTCTGGCTGTATGGGTTAACTCCCAGGCGATAGGCATTGGTAGACACGCATGAAGTGTTCACACGAGCAAAGCATGCTTTTGTTCGCACAGCTGGGCAGCGATACTAAATAGCCCAATCACGTCGTGCGAAGACTGAGGAGTGAGCGAAGACAGGCGGTGGTAGGGGGCGATCGCAGAGAGACGACAGGTAAGTGTAGGGGGGCGACCCCGCAAGACAGGGAAGTGTAGGAAGGGCTACACCACGGATGCGCAGGGAAACAGAGAAACAACAGGGAAGTGTAGGAAAGGCTACACCACGGATGGCAGGAACAGGAAACAACAGGGAAGTGTTGAGAGGTGACCATAGACAACAACGAAGTATAGGGGTTACAAAGTAGACATCAGGGAAGTGGAAACAACAAGGAAGTGTAGGGAGGCTACGCCGGCGGACGGCAAGGAACAGGGCGAGGCGCATACACACCGAGCCTGTGCTTGCGGAACGGGACGACGAGGCGAAGCGCCTGCGGATGACGGTCATGCTCGCGACTCGGACGGCGACTCGTCGTGCTCCGAGCTGTCTGACATCGACTTCGCGTGACCTGTCGCGGTCTTCTTCATCTCGCCGTCAAACTCGTCATGTGCCGACGCTCGGCATCTCGGCGCCGGCCGTGGCGACGCGTAGCCTCTCCGCCCTGAACGCCTGCACGCGTGGAGAATCCCCGGTGACGACGAAGAAGATAAGAATGGGAAGAGGAAATAAGGAGACTAACAAGATAAGAATGAAGCGAGTTAAATAAGGATGATAACAAGACTAAGAAGGAGGAGGACAATAAGGAGATTAAGCATAAGAAGGAAGGAGATAGAAGGAAGGAGGAAATCAGGAGATAAGAAGATAAGAACGGAAGGAGCGAAATAAGGGATAAGAAGATAAGAAGGAAGGTAGCGAAATAAGGAGATAAGAAGATAAGAAGGAAGGAGGAAACATAAGGAGATAACAAGATAAGAAGGAAGGAGGAAATAAGGAGATAAGAAGATAAGAAGGAAGGAGGAAATAAGGAGATAAGAAGATAAGGAAGGAGGAAATAAGGAGATAAGAAGATAAGAAGGAAGGAGGAAATAAGGAGATAAGAAGCATAAGAAAGGAAGGAGCGAAATAAGGAGATAAGAAGATAAGAAGGAAGGAGGGAAATAAGGAGATAAGAAGGATTAAGAAGGAAACGGAGAAATAAAGGAGATAAGAATGATAAGGAAGGAGGAAATACAGGAGAAACGAGATAGACAGCAGAAATAAGCAATCAAGAAAGGAGGAAAAGGAGATGAAATAAGGAGAATAGGAAAAGCAATAAGATAAGAAGGAAGGAGGAAATAAGGAGATAAGGAAGAAGGAAAATAAGGAGCACTAAGAAGATAAGAAGGAAGGAGAAATAAGGCGAGATAAGAAGATAAGAAGAAGGACAATAAGGAGATAAGAGATAGAAGAAGAGGAATGCGAAGAAGAAGATAAGGAGATAAAAGTAAGAGAAGAAGAAGAATAGAGAAGAAGAAAGGAGGAAAACATAAGGAGATAAGAGATAGAAGCGGAGGAAATAAGGAGATAAGAAGATAAGGAGAAGGAAGGAAAGATCAGAAAAATACGAGAATAAAGAAGATAAGGAAGGACAGGAGGAAAATTATAAGGGACCACCCCCCCCTTACGTGAGAAGATAAGAAGGAAGCGAGAAATAAGGAGATAAGAAGAATAAGAAGTAAGGAGATGAGATAGAGCAAGAGGATGAGTAGAAGATAAGAAGCGAGGAAATAAGGAAATAAGAAGATAAGGAAGAAGGAAATAAGAGTATAAGAAGATAGAAGGAAGGAGAATTAAAGGAGATAAGAAGATAGAAGGGGCAATAAGACGATAATAAAAAAGTAATCAGGAGATAATAATTAGATAATAAGGAAGATAATAATAAGAAGGAAGATCAATATGAAGGCAAGATAACAATGAATAAATAATAAAGAAGATAATAGCGGAGATAATAAGGCAGCAGTAAGCCAGGAGATTCAACAATGTGCGAATGGCGTTACTGAAGTTTCCGCCGTGTGAAAGAAATTTCAGTGGCCGCAGGTTTTTATTATAAGTCTGGTAATGGGGATGCGGGGGATAACATCTTGGGCAATCCGTTAAAATTAAATGTCTCTCCTCCACAGTTTGGTGATGTGTACACACATGTGCAGTCAGCTGTACTAGTAGCCTTTTACGAGCAACTCGTATTGGTCGTAAACGCTCTCACGCTCGCAGTACTGGCTCAATCAGAGGCTCCCACACGCTTGCTTCTCATTGCAAGTATGACACAATGCAGCTGGGAGTTCAGCCAGTTGAGGCACAGCTTCGGAGAAAACATCAGTCTTACGTTAATTCCAACGCATGCCAAACATGCATCGCTTTCGATCCTTTCAGTTTTCATTTTCTATAGAGATGAGCAACAAAATGCAGCACGAAGGCAAGATTAAACATAAAACAATTATATGTAACGTGACAGCCGACACAGAAACTAGCTTGATTTTTCAAAATGATTAGGCGCCACAACAATTGATG
>NW_014578088.1:8074-23849 GCF_000485595.1 Priapulus caudatus | reverse complement strand
GTGCGACCCGCCAGAAGACAGGGAAGTGTAGGAAGGGCTACACCACGGATGCGCAGGGAACAGAGAAACAACAGGAAGTGTAGGAAAGGCTACACCACGGAGGTGGCAGGAACAGAAAACAACAGGGAAGTGTTGAGAGGTGACCATAGACAACAACGAAGTATAGGGGTTACAAAGTAGACATCAGGGAAGTGGAAACAACAAGGAAGTGTAGGGCAGGGCTACGCGGGACGTGCAAGGAACAGCGGCGAGGCGCATACACACCGAGCCTGTGCTTGGCGGAACGGACGACGAGGCGAAGCGCCTGGCGGATGACGGTCATGCTCACGACTCGGACGGCGACTCGTCCGTGCTCCAGCTGTCTGACATCGACTTCGCGTGACTGTCGCGGTCTTCTTCATCTCGCCGTCAAACTCGTCATGTGCGACGCTCGGCATCGTCGGCGCCGGCCGTGCCGACCGCGTAGCCTCTCCGCCCTGAACGCCTGCACGCGTGGAGACCCCCGGTGACGTACGAAAAGATAAGAAGGGTAAGAGGAAATAAGGAGATAACAAGATAGAATGAAGGAGAAATAAGGATGATAACAAGATAAGAAGGGAGGACAATAAGGAGATTCGAAGCTAAGAAGGAAGGAGATAGAAGGAAGGAGGAACATCAGGAGATAAGAAGCTAAGAACGGAAGGAGCGAAATAAGGCGATAAGAGATAAGAAGGAAGGTAGCGAAATAAGGAGATAATGAAGATTAAGAAGGAAGGAGGAAAATAGGAGATAACGAGGAAGAAGGAAGAGGAAATAAGGAGATAAGAAGTATAAGAAGGAGGAGGAAATAAGAGATAGAAGATAAGCGAAGGAGGAAATAAGGAGATAAGAAGATAAGAAGGAAGTGAGGAAATAAGGAGATAAGAAGGCTATAAGAAGGAAGGAGGAAATAAGGAGATAAGAACGATAAGAAGGAAGCACGAGGGAAACTAAGGAGATAAGAAGGATAAGAAGGAAACGGAGAAATAATGGAGATAAGAAGATAAGGAAGCGAGAAATAAGGAGAACGAAGCATAAGAGAAGCGCAGGAAATAACGCGAGATCAGAAGATAAGGAAGGAATGCGAGGAACATAAGGAGATAAGAAGATAAAGAAGGAAGGAGGAAATAAGGACGATAAGGAAGAAGGAAAATAAGGAGCACTAAGAAGATAAGAAGGAAGGAGAAATAAGGCGAGATAAGAGATAAGAAGAAGGACAATAAGGAGATAAGAAGATAGAGAAGGAAGACAAGGGGAGTAGCAAATGAAGAGAGATAAGAAGATAAAGGAGAGGAAGACAATACAGGAGATAAGAAGATACAGAAGGAAGGAGGAAATAAGGAGATAAGAGATAAGCGAGACGGAAATAAGGAGATACAGAAGATCAAGGAAGAAGGAAATAAGCGAGAATAAGAAGATAAGGAAGAAAGGAGGAATATAAGGGACCCCCACCGCCGTATGTAAGAAGATAGAAGGAAAGGAGAAATAAGGAGATAAGAAGATAAGAGAAGAGAAGAGAGATAGAATAACAGAATAAGAGATAGAAGATAAGAAGGAGGAAATAAGGAATAAGAAGATAAGGAAGACACCACCACTACGCTCGCGCTCGATGCATATCCATGATAACATGTTAATATAGTGAAGTCATTCAAGTTACACAGCTGTATCTTTATTACTGTACTACCGGTATAGCAAAGCCTATCATAGATTTTAGATCTGTATTAGTAATATCCTAGATATATGCTCTGAGCGCGAATGCGGTGGCGGGAGGGCGCACTTGATTCAGTTGCGAGTGAGTTTATCCGAAGAATACCCAGTACTACTAGTAACGACTAAACAGAAACTACAGTACATGTCAGTTGAGTGCTGTCGCTCTGCGGCACTTGTTTCAGCAAATCTTTAATTTTGAACTTCACCCTTGTTCAAAAGTTAAGTTCTACCCCTGCTGTAGAACTAGAGCATTTGGGACGTTCAGCAAAGCTGACACGTGATAAACAAAAGAAACGCTAAATTAAGTATTATATCCATTGGTTGAGCAGTTGTATGTAAAGCTCTAGTTTAGTAGATTGGCATTTTAAAAGTAATTTTTAAAATGGAATCGTTGGAATATATATATATAGTGATATCTGTCTGTGATGTATATCACGTATCGTGAATAAAAAGTGACTGGTGCTTTGCAAGTCTGTGATTCCGGAATTTCGTTACGTAATGCGAGAATCGGCCGCCATTGTTTCAGACGACAAAGATGAGATAGATGCTTCGATGGCAGCTGTTGACATGGCAACCTACTTCCTGGTTGACTCACGCGACAGCCTCCAGCTAAATGTCACCCCAACTCTCATATTGCTGCTTCAAGAATTGTTAGAGGTATGTGATTCTTATACAGTTGCCATCTTGCATTAGAACCATAGTTTCAGTTTGTGCAACCATAAGAAATCAAGGTATATAAACGTTTGATAACATCAGGTGTACTTCAACATACCACTGATTTTAGTGACGGATATTTACGACAATGTGCCTCTGGTGGAAACTTTGTTCAGCTTCTATTGACCTGAGAGTTTCTCTTAGCACGCTTCTTCAGGGAAAAAAGTGTCTGCTATTGAGTAGTGTAGTTATATCTGTAACAGTATTGTGGCGTTTTTATTCCACATCTGATTCATTGTTGTATATTTTGAGAGTGTTGTGTATTCAGAGTGTTTTTATCATTGTATAGGCATTATCTGAAAGACCTGATGCAGAGGTGAAGTCTAACAAGAAACCCCCATCTCTTACAGTCCTAAACAAGGTATTCAGTTCGTCTAACTCTTGCCGTAAAAGAGAACACTTATTCGGTTTTACTACTATTTCATTTTGGTTATCAAACCAGAGTTTGCTGTACAGTCACCTGACGCATTTATGGGCCTACCCCCTGTTAGCATTTGGTAATTGGCACCATTCTGTGTGTCCAACGTTTGTGTTTTGTGTCTGCAGCTGGGAGTCGAGACGGATGTGCAGGTGAGAGGAGACGAGGAGACAGCCGGTGATGTCTGCGTGCTGCAAGGCACCGAGTATGACAATGCCCCTGACCTAATGGACCTCAATCCAGAGACAGAGCTTATTAAAGCTGAGGAAGCAGAGGAGAAGGTGGATTATGGTCTGGACAGGTAACTAACTTCTTAACGTTTCCCATACCTGCCTCACATGTCTCTCCATCTGTCTATGCCATCTATTCTTTCTGTCTGCTGTCTCTCTCTCTTTCTCTCTCTCTCCCTCTCTCTCCCTCTCCCTCTTCCTCTCCCTCTCACTCTCTCTCTCCCTCTGCCTCTCTCTCTCTCTATCCCCCCTCTCTTATGCGCTCTCTCCCTCTCCCTCCCTCTCCCTGTCCCTCTCCCTCTTTCTCTCTCTCTCTCTCTCTCTCCCTCTCCCTCTCCCTCTCCATCTCCCTCTCCCTCGATCTCACAGAGATCTCTCGCATGTAACGTTATCTGAGACGACTTCGGCGTGGTTGATGCATTTCCCCGTCACCTTTCTGTGATCGCAGTGAGGACCCGAGCTACTACGATTACATGAGCAACCTCAGCAGTGCCGCGATGGTCAGCCACGCCTTCTCCTTCGACAGCGACGACATGCAACCTTTCGCTTCTTGCTCAACCCGCAAGGTGGCGCTACGGGTACGTCGGAGTACCCCGACCAGTAGTCGAAAACCGATAGAAAACTCGAGTAATCGATGTCGAGTTTTGTCGTGGCTTGGGCAAGTTAAAACGAGGCGGTTGTCATCAGTTGCATTTGCGTGACGCAGAGACCGGGGCCGATTCTACGGTGCATATCCACTACACTAGCCTGTGTAGATTTGACTAGCTTATTGTTTGGTTTCACCTGTAATATTACAGATGAACTGTTGAGCATTGTCCCTGTAGTAGAGTTGGGGAACTGTCTGGCACGTGATATTATCATACAACGAGAATTCACTGATACGACAAAAATCCAGTTGCATCACTAGTAGTCGCTTCTAGAAATCCATAGTTATATAGTGGGTATATGGGTACTCATCTAGTAAGTAAGTAAGTAAGTAAGTAAGTAAGTAAAAACTTTATTTAACGACGGTAAAACATGTTAGGTACAGACACAATGAAATGGTGCGGACCTATCTTTCACATGGCCGTCTCACAGCAATAGAACAGTTAAATTGGTGTAAATGGGTACTCATCTATATGGGTATAGTCACCACAGCTGCGTATAGTTACCGTATGATCCGAGACGCAAACGAAATCTAATCTCGCAGGTGAATGGGTTTGAGGCTGTCGACTGGCAGCTGCCGCGGCGAGCGGGGACGCACATGCTGGTGATGTCGCCGAAGCAGGGCGACATCTTGTACAGCGTGCTCGCCACGCTGGACGTCACGCACGGCAACCGCACTGTCACGCTCAGGTCACCGCTGCAGGTGAGTGTCACCGACTCACCTCGCTGCCTTGCAACGTACGATCACGGGTTTAGCTGGATAACTTATCGGCAGGAGCGTGTAAGAACCAGGAAGGGACGTGTAGGAGAAGAGTAGAGACTAATGAGCGGACAGTCCACATGTACTTGATTGTCAATAGGAAAATTAGCCGAGTAAATGTCCTGGTGTGCCGGCTCCAAAGAAAGCCCTGACTATCCTCATTGCTTGTGCCAGCCACACGTGCTGCATGGCTCCTTACGTATGATCACCAGTGATGGTGTGGCACAGACTGATTGCCCTCACTACACTTGCACTCGATATATTCTCACTATTGTCTTCACATGCTTTGGCCTATGTAAGATCATATCTCAATGCGTGTAAATCACATCTGTGTACAGCTTCATTACAGCTAAGTCGGTTCGAAACTAGTTCTTTATTTGCACCCATTAGGGAAGAGCATTGCCACCTACATACTTTGTTTATCTAGTTCTTACAATCATTCCACATTCTCTAACGACTTCACAAGCTATTTTTTTAACATCACACTCGTTGCTTGTTCCCCTACAATGTGTTCAGGTGCACAACTGCACAAGCTGTTCTTTAAACATTACACAAACTGCTTGTTCCTCTACAATGTTGACAGGTGCACACTGCACAACCGCACAAGCTGTTCTTTAAACATTACACCCATTGCTTGTTCCCCTGCAATGTTGTCTGGGGGCACAACTGCAAAAACTACCCGGTGAACATTACACTCATTGCCTGTTCTCTCACAACGTTCTCAGGTGCACAACCGTTACACTCATTGCCTGTTCTCTCACAACGTTCTCAGGTGCACAACTGCACGAGCTACGCTGTGAACGTCTACTGCAAGGTGAGTGAGCTTGCCAACCACCAGCGTCCGGCGGGTCTGGACGAGGGCAGCGTCGGCGAGTACGGCCTGCTGACGATGCTCGCGCCGGGCCAGCTCTACGACGTGCCCCTCTACGTCGCCTACCACTGCAGCCTCTACATGAAGCCAGCCCACCTCGAGTGAGTGAGCCGACGGCAGACGGACATGGGGGTGGGGGGACTCAGGAGCGCGGCTCTCATGGCGTGGGGCCTTTCCCCCTAGGAGACGATTCTCGTGGGAGGGTGGCGTGGGGCCTTTCCCCCTAGGAGACGATTCTCGTGGGAGGGTGGCGTGGGGCCTTTTCCCTGTAGCGACGATTCTTGCGGGCTGCGGGAGACTGCGGGAGCGGTTTGGGACGTGCCACACGGAGCAGTTTGTGATGTGGTGTGCGGAGCGACATGTCATGCGTAGAGATAGAGAGGTGGCCTTCGAATCGTTGTTCGTGCCCATTCTGATTCAACCAGCGTAGCGGGTGGCATTTCACTATAAACGCAGTCGGTGCGCAGTTGCGCAGTGTGTGGCTACATCTGCATCGGTCAACCATGACAAACTGGTTATGCTTTTTTTCGCGTAATCATCGTCTTTAGAAAGAACAGATTCGCGAACAAATAAAACGCGACATTAGGATGGGTGAGTGCCATGCGCGGTGAGCAATAGCAGCACAATAGCGAGAGTTCAGATGTCGTCGTGGTTTCAGTTACGAGATGAGCTACAATGGCATCTGGTGGAGCGACCTTGCAGGTGCCAAGGACAGGTCCACATATCTCGCCTGTCTGGCGACACAGTGGGAGAACCGTAATTTCCTTATCAAGGTAAGTCACCAGCGAGAATCGATGTCAAGCACGACCGTCTCTTCTTTGGGCGGCGGGCGATTTTGGGCAAGAATCCACGTTCGAGTCGTTTTGCGATGGCGACTCACTTGTTTGTACGATGTTCCTTGGTGATCTTTGCGAAGGAACATTTGAAGTAACATTACTTTCGAAGAAGTGCACACTTTAGATAGAGCATTGATAATGTGTTCCAATTCTTATAGTGATGAAATTCTCTCGCTCTTCTCTATTATTTTGGGATTATTACTCCTTGTTAGTTAACTCTGCTCGCACTTCGACGGGTGAACAGGTCGTCTGCAATGATGGGGTAACCGTGCGGTTGCCGGGAAACCTGGGTAAACAAGTGCCAAACTATATGTTGAAGCTGCATGCTCCAGTAGTATTGCACAACTATCTTCCACACCATCTGAGGTACTCGCTGGAGGCAAAAGCGTACAAGGACAATGTCAAGGTTTGTATGTTGTTACTTCGAAAAATAGTATCCAGAATTCTTATTACCTGATAATTGTGTATTACTATGAGTATTGTATTTTACCATGGTACTGGTAACATAAATTTGTTTGATAGAAACACGGATATTGTTCTTAGATGGAACAGAGTAAATCCTTGTAAATTCACTACTAAGCATCCAAAGGTGAATAATTTCATTAACTGAAGTTGCAATAAGTTAGTAGTTAGTTACACTGAGTATTTTTCTTTTCCCGTCATAATAATGGCATGCGTGTCAGAGTCAGAATGGCATGCTAGTACACATTGTGTGTGAGACTGAGGGATATCCAGCTCCCCCTGGCAACACAGCTGACATATAGTGGCACAATCACTTGAGTGTTTCGCTTGTCTGTGTAATTTGTGTATTTGTTTATCGTTAGTTATTTCTAATACTTTTGCAGTGTGAGTTTGATGTTGACCTTGATGCTGGTCAGAAGAAGGCATTACACAACATTGACATGCTGAGTGCAGAATCTCACCAGCTCTACCTGGAGGTAAATGAGTGTGGTGCCATGTTTTGCCTACCTTTCCTACATTCGTTTGCTGGGCGTGTTATCACAGCATACCATAGTGGATGTTAAACCTTTCAGGATTGCCACGCTTGGCTAAACCTGAAGCTTGGGTGTAACTAATTCTGAAACTGTGTAGTAGATCTGTTTTACCATCTGGATAGAAGCATTCTGAATTCTTGTGTACTTGTGTGTCGTTTTATAAGCCACGTTCATTAATTTCTTCACCCCTTCATGGCATGGAGATAGATATCATACAATCAATATGATCAATGTGCAATATTTTTTATCAACTTCGAATGTGTAATATTGTATTAATTTCGAACGTGCAATATTGTATCAACTTTTTTAGTGCAGGTTTTCTGGTTACCCACGTCAGTGTTGTTACCTTGTTTACAAGAGAAGGAGAGCAACTTCATGGGACCATTAATTTTCTAGGCACCAAATTACTTGAACATGCACTGGACCGGAGTGCTGGATCTCTCTACGAGCATGGACGAGATGCGCGGTGTCAATATGACACCGGAGTTTGAAGCAGACACCGGCACGAGCAAGCAGTTTACGATCGGTGTGCACACCATCAACACAGGTGGCCTGGAGATCTACCTGTATGCCCCCTACTGGCTGGTGAACAAAACCAGCCTGCCTCTGCAATTCAGGGTACGGTTACGGTTTTTTTCCTCATTACATTTATTTATATATTTTTACAACCTGTTCAGAATAATTGTATCCTACATGTTAAAGTGTTTTTACTGTGTGCGTGCGTGCGTGCATGCATGCGCGCTCTGCATTTATGAGGGATTGTTATTTTGTTGCAGGGTTCGGGCTCTGAGGTCGTGTATGAGAACCTGACGTCACATGACCCCCTGCTATTCAGGTTTAAGAAGCACAGAAGGAAAAAGGTAAATATATAGATGCTGTTCAGCAGTGCTCAGTGCAGCCACGAACTCTGCCACGAAAGAAGGCTAACAGCTTATAGAAGGCTAACGATTATAATGGCTTGCGATGTCTGGTGTTGAGTCCGGTGTTCGTTTCAGGTTAAAGTGCGTGTGTACAACTCGCGGTGGTCACATTCGTTCTCGCTGGACACTGTAGGCAGCACGGGCATGGTCATCTGCGCTGACCGTGAGCGAGAGCGCAAGTACCGGGTGAGTGCATGAACAGGAGCCAGTCTTTAATCCGTATGCAATGTTGAGGTTGTCCCCCGTCGGCACAGCATGAGTATCTCGCACTGGAAACTGTGTCCCTGGTTGGCCAAGGAAATAGGGCTTTGCACATGTGCATATACTCTAGGACAGGAGTATGTGTTGTGATCCATGGTGTAAGGGTGTTTCCGCACAAGTAAAATATCCTCCCCTCTGGATGGTTATTTCTAATGGATGAAAAAAGCTTGTGTGTGCTCATTGTGTACTATAAGAGAATGGTTGACATGGAAATTTTAATGATTGCTCTGTTCGTGGTAATCAGTAGCAATGTGGTTGATCTTAATAGTTATTCAAGCAGGTAATGTATGTTTCCATGTCAGGTTAGCAGCAGACTAACGCGTGCTAAACGTTTACCTCCGCAGTTCCTTGTGCAAATCCAGCTGTCGAAGCTAAACCTAACGAAGATCGTCACCATCCTGCCATTCTTCCTGATAGTGAACAACACGCCGACACCACTGCGTTACATGGAACACAACGAAAACGCTGATCTTTGGATGGACATCGCTCCCAGCCAGGTGACACCTGCTCTGCTGGCACACTTAAATAAGATCTCTTGCTAAACTGATCTGGCAAATCACGGTTAATGCTACCCTAGATCGCCAACAAGTACTATTGTTAAGATCGCCCGACTGCAAGTGGCACATGTTGGCTTATCCATTTCTGTTTTAGTGTTGCCCTTTCTGGATGGATACGGACTCTTAACTTTAATTATAATAAAAGTATAAGTTTTCAAAGTTAAAATTGTAATTTTATTTTAACTTTTTTTTATTCTCGTAACTTTACGATTTTTCTGTTAACAGTTTACGAGTCAAAGTTAATGTTAAGACTAACGTTAATACCAATCGTGTTTCTGACATCAGGTCCCAGATTGCCAACAATCACGTTTGCTAATGTTGCCCGAGCATTAGCTTATCCGCTTCTGTTTCAGTGTTGCCCCTTCTGGCCGGATACGGACTCGATGAGGATGTATGTGGCACAGCACCAGAGCCTGGCCTGCTCCCAGGGCTTCGTCGTTAACCAGCAGCACTCTACCGTGCTTCGCATGAGCAGCGGGGTGAGATACCAGACCTCTCGTTAGCATCCCATAGCGCAAACACAGCAGCTCAGCGAAGCCCACGATGCTCTTAGAAGCCTCTCTCGATACTGAAGGTTGCAGTCTTGGGTGAACTTTGCATGTTGATTTAAGAATTGCGTAAACCTGACCTGTGACTCGCCGCAGACGAAACAATAGTGGCTGGTTTTCGAAGGAAGTGTGTGAATTGCACGATGCTACGTGTGTTACGATTGTTGTTTGGTAGGGGGCGCTGAGGGTGGATGTGTCGGGAGGTACGGAGTCGCCAATGACTGTATCGTTTGCACCATATCAACATGGAGACGCACCTATTCTCATACAGAATGTATGCGATGACATCTTCATCAGATTCAACCAGAAGTATGTTATGTATTGTGGAGACTCGATTAAAAATGTCTTGTATTCGTACATCCTGATACGTACAGGTAGTAATTACCGGTAGCTGAATAATAAAGAGCCTCATAATAATTATTACCTCATGACTTAACAAATGATATGTGTCGAGTGAAATGAATGAGTGCAATCTTATGAAAATGGTACTTTGTTAATTGTGCTCGTTATTGAATTGTTAGTGTTGTGTTGGGTTGTCGATAAGAACTGTGATTTATGTTATGGTTGCTAGCTGTATACTGTATGAGTACTTTTGTACACTTGTACTATTTTACAGGTGCCAAGGCCAGGTGACCCTGCTGAAGCCCAATCAACAGGTACTGTACACCTGGGATGATCCAGCATCAGAGAGGACGATCATCTGGAATGTATACAACCGCAAGAAGCCTGGCTATCCTGCCTTTGTAAACAAGGTGAGATCGAAGTGCGAAACTCGTTTACAGTCACCTTGTGCATTTTGGTGCATCTTGTGCAAAGGCTGATTATTCTTTTCATCTAAAAGTCGATGTGCAATCGCTGATAATGATCATTAGTACAAGCGCTGTTTGGCACAATTTGTGTTCAGCGGTAGTTATAGTGTTGCATGCATTCAGCCATGCCACTGATGAATCCGTGTTGGGCCATCAGGGCCACACCTATTCCCCCCCCCATCTAAGAATCAATACCAGAAAAAGAGTGGGAAAAACAGAGCCATCGCGTGCATTTCAAACCCCTATTTTACGTACTTCCTAATTTAGTGCTTTTTAATTAGGATCTAATTAGTCGAGCCGTTGGACCCTGCTGGTCCATACTTCACTCCTCGTTAGTGGGTTTTGCCTCCTTTGCCCTTTAGCCCATTCCAGGATCACCAATGATTCGTGCGGTTTCTTTTTGAACACAGGATGGACATGGTGAGGTCAGGATGCACATCCAGTCTGTCAAGTTCCGAGCACCGAATGGTTCTGTCAGCAAGGAACCAGTGATGAGCAGTTCAACTGATGGTAAGTCCCTTGTTAGAGAACTGTTGGTTTGTCATAGCCTGCCCCACACCATGCAATGCCAGCATTGAGTAGCAGAACATATCTGCAAACCTCACTATCAGCAACGTAGCATCCCCTGAGTGGGATTTTCTGCAGGGGTTTGAGGAATTCAAGAAACGAGCTAGCTAAAAGTTGCCTAAGCAAGCTACAGTGATATGCCACTTACGGAATTCATGAATTCCAAAATAAAACGTACGTATTACATAAGATTTCGTGGTTTTTCCGTTGTTGTACACCATGGCAGGTATAGACCATGAAAGATCCATCCATGCACGCTGCGCACAGAATGGTGGCACATATCAAAGCTGGCCACTGGACTTGGTGGCCATTTGCTTCATATTTATCACATTTATTGGTGATGATTGAGTGCATCACTTTAGAAAAAGCCACTCATTCGTTTAGAAAATTTAGTGAGAGAATTTATATTACGCGTTGCAAATCTAGCGGTCATAATTTACAAATTCCATATGAGGAAATTTCTGCAATCCAAGTTTTCATAACCTGGGGCATTACTGTATTACTGTTACTTCTTGTCGTGTATGTAAGCAATATTTGTTATGCAGAGGATGATAGCGAGCAGGAAGTAATTCCACTGTCAGAGCTGCGTAAGAAGATGCGAACAGACAAGGTGATCGTCTACTGGGTGTCGTTCCTAGATGGACCGCAGAGAGTGCTGCTGCTAACCCAGGATGAACGCGTTGCCCGGGAGGCCAGGCGGGTGCGTGTTATGCCGCGATTCGCTAGTTTGTGGCCGATTTCTGGTCTGATTTAAGACTTGTGCGCATTCACTCACCAATTGTATGGATAGTCGCATGTAGCTCTCGAAATTTATATGTGTAGTGTTGAATTTTTAAAAACTCCTATGTTCAAATGTGTGTATCTGGAGTTTTTGTCATCTGCTGTTAGCTCTGTGAATTCATATTGTGGCTATATGCCTAATGTTTGCCACAATAAAGCCAACATGTCTCAACGCTGTAGTAGGATTATGCGATCATATTAACATCATGTCGATTGGCGAGTAAAAAATTTCCTTAAAAATATAAAAACTTTATATAACCTTCCTTGGTAGTAAGTATCTCGTTCTACAATGGTGATTCATCGCACGGTATACAAATACAATGCTCGTCATTTCTGAGCCCAAACCGCGCTGATCTGTTTTTTTTACCTCGGTAGTTGTGTGAAAGCGAGAAGTCCAACTGGGAGCTGTTTCTCTCACTTGGCAACGTCTCGATGTCTCTCATCAACAGCTCTTATGAAGAAGTGGCTCTTCTCAGTTGCATAGGTTCATCCGCCAAGTGGCAGGTAGGTGCACATATCCCCGTAGCTGGCTATAGCTGAGCTCAATCACCGTGTATCTTTGTCTCAGTGTCTAAGCAATGCTACCGACGTTTTGAACAAGAATAGACGAGATGCACTTTTCAGTGTCATGGATTAATATTTCAGAGCTGTCAGTAGGTCTGTTATATATAGCTGGCACGGTTCATAGGTGACTGTGATTACGTTTGATTATGTATATCTCTGTCTTTCTCGGATAGGTTGAGATCAATGGCAAGTGGAAGACCCTGAATGTAGAGCTGTCACTCTGGTTGGAGGACAAATGGAGGGCCTACCAGTCCAGTGCTGAGCTCAAAGACTACATAGAGGTACGAGAGGGACTGAGCTCCACGTCACAGCAGCACTTGTATCTGTAACTCTGCATTCTAAATTTAAGTAGCTACCTTGTAATGCTTTGCATACGAGATTTCGATAAATCCATTGCACTCTCAGTGAGAAAAGGCTGGTTTCGACTGGGTGATTGACATTACTCCGTGAGTCGAACCATAGCATGTGTTGAAGGAAAATATGGCGAATCGGTGTGTGCTTGCTTACGATGCAGTTAGCACAGGGCTGCCTTTGACGGCCGCTCTGTAAATGTGTTCATTCGTGCACTCAGGTGGACTTCAGCCGCATGCAAATGGTGAAGCCATTCTTTGGGCAGCTGTGTCGCACCTACAGTCCTGCTGTGTTCTTCACCTGCCGGAAGTCGGAGCACCAAACATGCATCGGAGCTACGCTGCACCGTCTGCAGGTATTCTGTTCCCTGTACCCCCCTTTTTTTAGTACACATTTAATACATCCTCTGTAGAGTGAAATAAAGGAACATTGATCATTAGGTGTCAGACTCGTTTGAACTGTCGTCTAACAAGTTTGTTTTTTATGTAGTTTTATTGAAGTGATACTGTATATGTATTGTATTATATCGGATAAACGGTGGCTTCTGATGTGAACTTTGATGTCTCATCTCGTTTTTTAAAGTGTTTACATTTGTACAACTCTAACATGAGTTATTAATGAGGTTTCATAAATTAATTTTGTGCTCGGCATTCATAAGTTAGTTTCTTTCCCTCGCAACACACTCTACCAGGCTTCATGTGTGTGGCGTACCAAACATGACGGCTTATGTGACACGATTATTTTGCCGATTGACAGATTGACAATCAGCTGAATGATGCCGTGTTCACGACAGTCCTGAGCCCTATACTGAACAAGCAGTATGTGGCCAAGCAGGGTGGAAGTGGCCCATTCCTCGAATTCACCATGTTGTCTAGGAAGCTTCCTGAAAATAATGGCATGTCTGTACAGTGAGTATACCTTCTGTTTATGGCTAGAGTGTAGACTATGATCGTAAACAACATACTGACATAGGTTGTAAAAGTATATATGGAAACTAATTTGTGTTAAACCTTGCTAAGGTTGCTTGTATCTGTTCCGCCATCAGATACCTGAAAGCACTTGTGAAGGATTTCAGTCTGAAACTGGACAAAGGCTTCCTGCTCTCAGTCTGGCACATTTTCTCCCCTTGGCAGACACCAAAGAGTGAGGTAAGTCTATAAACAGTTGTTAACATGGAAGATCATCCAGCCACAGTGTCTGCAGGTTTAAGCTTTCACTGCCATCGTGCAGTTTCCGTTACATCCTGCGTTTTCAGTGCGATCAATTTGCCTTGTGATTTTCCTCATGACGTTGTGCTTGTGATATTTCTCTAGCATTGTGCCATGGAAACCGTATCTCATCTTCTTCTTTTTTAAATTCAATTTTCATAAATTCAATAATCCATATTTTTTGTGTTCTGTGTATTCTTTACTCATACTATATGCCACACCATGACCTTCCATTTCCCCTCCGACAAAGCGGTATTGCAGGGATATTAATCACTATCACTGTCAGTGATAGTTGAATCTTTCGTGGTGGCGTGAATGCGGTGACACGGTACTGTCGCGCCGAAAACATTTTTCCTCCATCGCAGACGCTGCAGCTGCAGAGTGACCTAAATGACATTCACGCTCAGCTGAAGGATGTCGCCAGCCAGCAGGTGGCAGCACAGAAGCCATGCATCGTGTTCGAGTATGTTCACTTGTCGCCGCTCAAGTTCGAAGTGAGTCTGTCGCTGCGCGGCATCGTGCACCAGGAGCAGGGTGAGTCGGACGGACTCGTGTCGTCTCACGTCGACTTCTTCCTCGGGTCTGTCGGCGCCACCATCCTCGACATCAAAGACGTAGAGATGAAGTAAGTGCGCTGTGTGTGTGTGTGTGTGTGTTAAGCTGGGTTTACACTGACGATTTTAGGCCGATTTTATGCAGGCGACTTGGCGTTTTTCTTCTTTCTACCAACTGCTCTATAAAAATTCAAAGCTCTTACGTTATCGACCCGCGAGGCGGCAAACGTTTCAACATTTGACTCGTAGTACGCGCGCGGGGCAACGCCGATACGAATTTTTAGCTCAGCTGACGGAGTCAGATGCAGCTTGTAGAATCGCATGAATGTCCGTCCGTGCGTCCGTCCGTCCATGTGTCAACAGTTACGGCACAAATCTTAACCGCTCGACGTACGGTCTTGATATTCGGGACGTCGGGGGGGGATTGCGAAAAGGACTCGGGATGTCGAATTTGGGGGGTCAAAGGTCAAGATGTGTCAATGGCGGGGGAATATTGCCCTTTTAACTTTATGTATAGGAGGAAATACGGAATTGCGGCACAAATCTCAACGGCTCGACCTACGCTCTTAATATTCGATTGTGTGATGGGGAGGAAACCCATCACCAGCGCAAAATTGGAGGTAACAGGTCAAAGGGCAGTGGGGGAAAGGTCAGATATCAGACATTTTCTGAGGACATGGTCTAACGGACCGAGTGCAAAACTTTTTTGTTTTAGCGCTGACCTACCATTTTTATCACTTTATTGAAAGGACCATGAAATGTACGTACTTTCTGCTGACGTGCGAAGAGTAAGTGTCTGATAACCTTTTGACCCTCAAGAGGAGGGTTAGACATGGATTTGTTGACTATTAACAAAGGACTGAACTGCTTTTGCTATCAGAGCCCCCTCCACCTGCCCCCTGTTCAGACGACAGTGCAAGCATTTTGCTGCGAGACGTTGTCCATTACGTTCGCTTTAGCAGAACTGTGTTCGATTTGTTCAAGTTGTTTAGTCGTGCAGTTTGTTCATGTTGTTTAAGCGTTTTAGATTTGCATTACAGGTGGTTGCCCATCACGTTCGCTTTAGCAGAACGACGTTAGCTTTATTCTAAGCTATTTATACCAGGTTTGGCTTCTTGATTCCGAATGCAATAGCAGCAGAGAGGAAACAGCCCATCATAGTTAAGCTTGTAACTCGATGGCATCGAGCATTAAGCTAGTTAACTCTACCGTAGGTATGCTGTAGACACGCGCTCCAAGAGAACGGCTTGGGTCTCGATTCCACAGCTCTTTGAGAAACGCCACAGGGTTTATGTATCTTGCGAGTGGCGCGTGTACGCGTGCACATATACATGCGTGTATACACGCGCACATGTACACGGCTCGTGTACGCGTGCATCCATTGCCACTAGCTGCTCGGCGTCACGAGTGTACGTCTTTCGGGCTGGCATTCGACGAGCAGTGAGGCGTTATCGGCGGC
>NW_014578088.1:0-7335 GCF_000485595.1 Priapulus caudatus | reverse complement strand
GGAGGGAGGGAGCGAGGCGGGGAGGAAGAGAGGGAGGCAGGAGGGGAGGGAGGGAGCGAGGCGGGGAGAAAGAGAGAGAGGCAGGAGGGGAGGAGGAAGAGAGAGAGGCAGGAGGGGAGGGAGGGAGCGAGGCGGGGAGGAAGAGATAGAGGCAGGAGGGGAGGAGGAAGAGAGAGAGGCAGGAGGGGAGGGAGGGAGCGAGGCAGGGAGGGAGAGGGCGCAGTAGGGAGGAAGAGAGCAAGGCACGGGGTGACAGGCGGGGCAGGGAGGGGACAAGCAAGATAAGCGATGTGATGTGGTAACATGGCCGTAGTTGCTGAGAGGTGCTTCCTGTGACAGAACCACGCACTTCAGGCCATTATTTAGTAGTGGGTATATTATACCTGTTTTACTGTACCTGCTTTAATGCATTTTTTTCCACTCTCCCTCCCCCTGTCTGTCCCTCTCTCCCTTCCTTTCTCTCTCTCTCTCTCTCTCCCTCTCTCTTCCTCCCTCTCTCTCCCGCCCTCTGTCTTCCTCCCTCTCCCCCTCTCTGTTCCTCTCCCTCTCGCCCTGCCTCCCTCCCTCTTCTCTCCATCTCTCTCTCTCTCTCTCTCTCTCTCTTCATCTCTCTCTCTCTCCATCTCTCTCCATCTCTCTCTCTCTCTCCATCTGCCTTTCCAATCGTTGACAATTCAACATCGTGCTGCGCTGCGTCTCTAGCTGACGTCTGTGCCGCGCTCTCTCGCTAATCTCGATTCCCGGCGCTCCCGTGCAGGCCTCCATCCAAGGTCCGGAGGCGTTCACGGAGAGCCTCTCGCAGGGCGTGCAGAGCCTCATGGGTCACGTGGTGGGAGGCACGTTCGGCTCGGCAGCGCTGATCACCGGCTCGCTTGGAAATACGCTCGCGTTGCTGTCCATGGATGAAGACTACAAACGGGTTAGTAAAGGCGCTAGTCAAAGTAATTATTGCGAGTTTTCCAGCGTTTTCACCACTTTCATGACACCTACCGTTATTGCTTGAGTAACAGCAATTGTCTAGAGTAACAATAAAATGTATTAGAACATTCGTATTCACCAAAAACATGCAATTTTTGAACCACTAGTTTGGTACTAATGGTAAACAATCGTTTGCTGTAATCTTCAAACCAGCCGGTAGTATGGAGTAGCTAGTGGTGCCACCGCCTATCTGCCATAGACATAGTACAGGCTCGCTTAAATGCACTTGTTTTCAATATTGCCAATTCGGCCAAGGCCCCATTTGTGATTTTTGCGAGTTGCGACCTGATAAAATTTATTGCTGTTACGATGTGGTCAAATCCATTTTTCTATGCTACAACTGCATAAAATCTTAGTGTTTTTAATGTTGGTGTAATCAGTGATATTTCCACTGTTAGGTGAGACTATATTTAGCTATATTTAGTTTTTCTAAGCCAAAAAACTTGCAATAGTCATTTTAACTTGCATGTTCGGCGTCAGTAAAATTCTGTGACGTGAGTAGATGACCGACGAAATTAAGTAGACGAGAGAACCATTTATCTCGAGAGCCATTGGCTCGACAGCTGCTATCTCGAGAGCCATTGGCTCGACAGCTGCTATCTCGAGAGCTGTTGTCTCAAGAGTCGCTGTCTCGAGAAACGTTGTGACGTTAGGACGCTGTCATGTGACGGAAGCAGAGAATTGTGTAATGGCATTGCGTTCTAGATGGATGTTCGTTTTTTCGAGTGATAGAGTACTTTTTTGACAAATCTGGCCCAGCAATTAACTCTGGTGACAGCAAGTTACTTCACTTAACTGTTAACTGCAATTAACTTTGCTTATTAGTGGCTATGGCTTCATACAATCATACGTTTTGTCTGAGAATTTTTAACATGTCGTTTATGTCTAATGGATCATGTGTGGCTGTGATGACGATGTAGTGATGGTGATGACGATGATGATGACGATGGCGAGGGTGATGGCACGGACGATTTTGGTTGCTATGGTGTCAATCATGTCAATAGTGATGATAATATGGTTCTCATTTTAGAAGCGGAGACTGCGTATTCAGTCCATGGGAACGAGGGGCGCACCAGAAGCTGTCATTATGGCAGGAAGAGGCTTCGTCATGGGCGTGGCCCTCGGACTGTCCGGCATAGCCACGAAACCAATAAAAGGTTAGGGGTCGTGGACAAAATCATAGTAATAAACGTTAATATATCTAAAGAATGCATGGAGTGATAGCCAGGGATGAAAAATTATGAAATATCACAACAGTATCATCTGTGTGCAGTATTGTCGAGTTTTTCTTGATATTTTTTTATCATATAATCAATTGTATATGGCTGGATTCTTCAGGGATGCAAGATGAAGGCATAGAAGGCTTCTTCAAGGGTGTAGGGAAGGGCATTATGGGTTTGATCACTAAGCCAGCCGGAGGAGTGATTGATATAGTTGCCATGGCATTTGAGGGGGTCAAACGGTGAGTTTGCATCGCATTTATGGTATATTAGCCACGTAGCTTTAGTCTCTAAATGCTTTTTATCGTGTTAATTGGGCAGCTAGTTATTTTCCATTAACGGAACCTCACTTTTGAGGAACCATCACTCATGAAAAACAGAAATCGCGTGCGAATGTGTGTGCATAATTCACACGTGGATGTGTTTGCACATATGCAGGGCAGCGGAACTTGGTGAGGATGTCATATATAGAGCGCGGATCCCAAGGTTCATCAACAAAAACATCGTAAGCTATATTTACTCAGTGTTAAAAAAAAAAGTTAAAAAAAAAGTGTGACGATACCAGGAGTGAATAATAATAGATAATAGATTAATTTAATAGATAATATTATTGTTCGCTCCTGACGATACTTTATCACCTATTCTCCCGTATGTGGTCGACTTGCGCAAACTGTGTGGCCATTTTATTCCCCTCATTAATTTTTTGCCAGTATCAATGTAATGCAGTGGACCGAATCCAATCTCTAAGCTACAATTTCCATAGGATCTGCATGTAGCCCATCTTCACTAGGGGAGACCGGGGACAATTGTAACACTTTTTTCCAAATCTGACATAACAACTTTATTATAGTTAAATTCTTACTTCAAGGTATATGAAATTAAAGATGCATATCTTGGCTTGAAATATGACTAGGTTTGGGTTAAGTAAAACAAGTTATTTTGAAGCCATTATCATTTCAAAACTGGAAGTCAAGTGTTACAATCGCCCCACAACACGGGGCAATTGTAACACATACAATTGTACCAACAAATCATATCCCTCAGAAAGATTTTTTATATTTTTTATAAAGGTGACACGTTGGACAGATTTTCAACAATTAAACAGCAATTTATAGAACCACAATAAAATTATTTTATTATTAACACGTTGTTACATTTGCCCCCGAGGAGACGGCCATAATTTGGGGGCTGTTTTTGTATCTTAGCATTAGTATTCGTCAATGAAACTTTTACCAAATACAGGCCTAAAAACCTATTTTTTTATGATATACAAATGACAGTGATAGCTCAAGTACATATTTGTCCAGAAAAAAAAACATTAGGTAATTCGAGATTTTACTTACCTGCTAAAAAAACGATGTTTTGGCTGTCAAATGTTTCTCGATGCGTAAACCTGCCTACCCTCAGGACAGCATGTGGGGCAATGAAATGTGCATGCGCTGTGAAGAGCGTATACATATAGCACGTTTCTACTAGGAATGAGGGCCTCTGTTACATTTGCCCCTTGTTACAATTGTCCCCGGTCTCCCCTACCCCAAATGAAGCAGAAATTGACGAGATGTCGTTTTCTTATTCAGTGATGCCGTTTAATGTGGTGTTGTTCGCTTACGTTATTGAACTAGTGCTGTCCTGAATCACTGCTGCTGCTGTATGTCGAAACATCCGTGCCCCCACCCCCCTCTCCCGCCCGAGAGTCCACCCACACCATCGCGCGTTTAGCTGAGTTGCGGCTGCGTGTTACTGTGTGCAGGGCCTGCAGCCGTACTCCCCCTACCAGGCGGTAGGACAGCGCATGCTGCGGGAGCTGTGCAGGGGTCAGTACACCGAGTCGGACGTCTATTTCGCGCACGCGCCCCTCAGCAAGCAGGAGAGGCCTGACGTTTTGCTTATAACTGACAGGTAGGAAGCCACACGCTTGCTCTATGCATCCAACGTTGGCTAGTGTATCATTTGTTGCCGAGGCAGCCTCACTGATGTCGTGATATTGTTATTAATTACGACACGGTATGCATTCTTTAATACTATGTAAGACTTGATGAATTATGGTATCATTTGTTACTGAGGCAGCCTAACTGGTTTCGTAATATTGTTATTAGTCACAACATGGTATGCATTCTTTTTTAATCAAGTGGTCGACCAGCTTTACAAATGGTTACAAAATGTGCCAGCAGTGAATAGTTGCATTAGTTTAGGTGGTGACATTATGTGTTGCTGTTGTTGTTGTGTTTCAGGCACGTGTTCCTGCTAGAGAAGTGTCGTTTCTGGGGCACGTGGGATATTGACTGGTTTGTCAACCTAGAAGACATCATTGATATCTCTGGCATTGTCAAGGACAAACTTATTTTCAAGGTCAAGCAGGTACATATTAAAATGGTTAATGCCAAATTCCAGCCTGTTATTGGCAAATTCTTCACTGTCTTCAATTTCATTAACTGTACCTGATTGTGTGCACGTTGTTTCAGGACAATAATCTGAATCCATTCAGCGGGGAAGATAGATTCATCGTGAGCCAGGACAGCCAGATCCTACACTGGGTGTTGCAGCAGTTAGAATCCGCACTACTCACATATAGAAACACAAAGGAAGTGTGGATGTAACCGCATACGACCAGTCTGAATGTCACAGCAGTCAGCCGATAGACTAATGGGATGTAACGACTACAGCTGCAGATATAACAGGAGCCAATGACAATGTAACAACAACACGACTTGGGCATGATAGTCCCCTCTTAATTTGAAAGAAATTACAGAAAGCAAGTTAGTTCTGAGATATCAACAGATGGTGTGAGAGTAACCGTAACGAAACTGGGAATGGCCAGCCAAGAGGCAAAGCCGGCTTTTTCTGGATACATCCAGCCGAGCTGTTTTCTCGTGTGAAAATAATCTGTGAATAACTTGTGAATATCTCGGAAGTATTTTGCCATTGTTCGAATGCACATCATATGCAATGATTTCAAGTTGGGAGGAGCACATGGTGGCAGTAATGGCGCCTGCCCGTGTACCGTCGCACGGTTCCACGCCAAAGCACGGCTGCACTGCAGAGTCCTGGCTGATATACACGCCTATTTCTCGAATAAATGTGAGATTTGCCGTGAGAGCGACACCTGGGTAATCAGCAGTTTGTCAGCCATTAATGATAATAATGCTTAGCAAAGAGGTACGTCCCATACTGCGGAGTAAGTTCGACATGCTTGCGAGCTTGTAATAAGGATTTGAAAACGTAATATATTTGGTCGTCGGACCCCATCTGACTATAACTAGTTCGCTGGCGGCTTACGGCGAAAATTTTCTTGTTATCAGGTTACATTAGCCGAAACTTCTGTAACTGCGCAATTCTGAATTTCAAGTCGTACGTTGTAGTATTAAACCAACCTGCAAGTTGCTAGTGCACAGTATAAAACATAGTAAAGCAGCATTGCGTGTTAGGGTGTGAATTTATTGTTTTAACTACGTAGTCTATTATTTATGTACCTACACAGGTAAATTGTTAATATATATATACATATATATATATATAGTGCAGTCAGTCAGTATAGACAGTGTAGGAGGCAGAATGCTCCATAGGTTTGACTAATCTGAGGCTTCCGTTGGCAGCATGTAGTGGATATCAACTGCGCAATTGATGGTGAAGTGCACATATTGTTTTTAATAACTGTTATTATTTTGAAAATGCCAGAGGTGTAACTGTTAGGGGGAGTTATTGTGCATATATAGATGGAACACGTACTGGTTAGTTTCCTATATCTCCACATTTGCATTTAAACATGTTATATACTGTTTATTGTATATACAGACCCGAGCCCTGTTTGGTCGATTTTCCCACACTTGAAGTGTCATTTGCCATCGCCTGTTTTGCACGGGCTTTAGTGATGATTTTGTGTACTTCCTCACTCTGTGTATTTCCATAGTGTAGTACTCTGCTATTTAGTTATTGCCTAAGATGTGTCTGTTGTCAGTGGCTCTTCTCTTCGTGCTATTTTCACCCAGCTTTTGTCAACACTTATTACTTCCTGTTTAACTGATTAGACTCGGGAATCTGTCGTACTGTGAATGTGTTTGCGTGTTAGTGTCGTCTTGATACGTAACGTTAGTCCTCATGGAGTGTCTCGTTTTGTGTGTGCCATCTCTTCATGTCGATTAGTTAATTCTCACAAGGATTCCAATGACTTTCTAGGTGGGGGGTAAGTTGACGATACGCGTCTGATATGTACAACTACTCTCTCGTGCATTGTGCGTCCTGGCTCCCAGTGTCATTGGGCTGTCCCCCCCCCCCTCCGTGAGATTCGTCTCATTGCTTTACGTTTTCCTTATGCGTGTTCACATCTTCTGTTACATGTTACGTATGTTCGTCGTCTGTCTCCTCGACTAAACCTGTTTTTAAGAACGCGTAGGATTGAGTTACGCGGTCGAGTTGTCATTATGTTTAGGTGTTACACGATCGTGTACGCTGGGGCAGCATAGTTTGGTTACACGCTCGAACCAGAGGGGGAATGTTCTTATTTATTCGTAAAAGTTCAGCAACAAAGCTTGACACATGCGCTCTTTCTTGATGGTATCCACCTGCATCCGTTGGCCCTAAATTATCCAGTCATTATGTAATATAGTTATTACACGGATGATACAATAATTGCATTGTTGTGATTCGCTCGAGTTTGCGAGGTTAGCCGAAACGTCGTGAGGTTAGTGGAGGCATGTTCGCGGAAGCGAGCGTGTTGGCTGTGCGCCTCGCTCGTATAGATGATGTTTGCTTAGGCGCGAATTATAAACAATTCATGTAAAGTGAGTTATAAATATTTGCTCTCCTCATTCTCAGCTGCTTGCGTACTCCTGCCGGTCACGCGTCGAGCATGTAAATTTAGCAAAGTCAAACCACGTTGCTGTTTGAGTTGAGATTGAAAAAGTGTTTGGTTTAATTAAATGTTTCCAATAGTACACTGCATATCACCTAGACATTATGTACGTCTTGTATTCTGCGTCCTTATAATCGCACAGCGAAAATGGTGCATGAAGCCGAAGAAGCGTGTAATATGTATTATATATATACTATATATGAACATGTGTACGGGTTTATGTATAAATGCTTCTTCGAGAAAGGCCCTCTTCCGCTCTCGTTAACATTTTTATGCTAACCCAGTACC